>NC_068328.1:17170000-17265000 GCF_000147395.1 Oryza glaberrima | reverse complement strand
TTTTGACTGATATTTTTTCCTTTTTCTTTTTTTCTTCTCTTTTTTTCCCCTTTCTTCTCCTTTCTCTGTGACCCGTGCAGAAAAAAAAGGAAAAAAAGAAGAATGAGAAGAAAACGAAAAAGAAAAAGAAAAGAAGAAGAAAAAAGAAAAGGACGCATCACGTCCATGTGGCATTGCCACATCAGCACCACGTAGAATCCTAGAGGGGATGTGTCAATTTGGGACCTAGATGATATATTTTGACAAGTTCTGAGACCTGGAAATGCATTTTGAGAGTTTAGGGACCTATATGACACAACCCTACAAGTTTAAGGACCGCCAATGCACTTTACTCAAAAAATAATGCACGCTATCAATAAAACCATTAGGCTTGTGGGCATTGGCCACGCTCAAAAAATAATGCACGCCATTACCGATTCATCTACATGAGGAGATACCAAATGCAAAGGAAGTCCATGAAAGTGAAACTACTTAAATAGTTATATAATAAATTAAAACATCATATATAAACTGAAAACTGATGGCACACATTTTTAATGTATTCTTCTTATTTCTAATGATTTTAACGAGTTTTAAGTGCACTTAATTGGAGTCATAGTTAATTATGTATAAATTTTATCTATCTCAATAAATTGTAAATATATTTTTCCATGTATTATCCTTATTTTAATTATTTTTTAAAGTTCTAGACATATATTTAATGCATTCTACTTATTTCTAACTATTTTAATGATTTTCAAATGGACTTAGTTTTCGATTATTTTTTTCTTCATTTTCTATATTTTTCGTTTGTTGTTTTTTTAACAATTTTATAGAAATGTTTCTAATTTTATGAAGTACACTAATTTTCCCCAAAGAAAATTTTATCTCTCATCTTTTTTCCATATATTTTATTGAGATAATAATGCATACAAACATAGCAAGAAATGTAAAATGTTAACTATGCATCAATAGAGGATGACGTTGCTAACCTTTAGATCTCTTTGATTTGTATAATATCAAAATATTTTCACAAAAAATTTTGGCAGCACCTCTCTTTCTCCTCCTTTCACTAGTAGCAACGGCTCGGGCTGGAGGAGGAAGAAGAGCATAAAAAGGCAATGATCTTTAGTACTCGTTTGTGTCATCAACCAGTACTAAAATGTCGATCTTTAGTACTGGTTGTTGCCACAAACCGGTGCTAAAAATCCTGGGAGGCTTGATATGCTCTGACAAAGTGTGAACCGGGACTAAAGATAGCAATGTGTCGTTGGGTGTTTTAACCGGTGCTAAAGAGGTCTTTAGCACCGGTCCGTTAAACATCTGAGATATTTGTTGTTTTGCCGATTGAGCAAAGATCGGTTGTCTAGTAGTGTATAATCCACTGCCACTGTTACTTTTCCATACATCTTGTAAATCAATATCAACAAAAATGTAATTACTTAGCATATATTATTGTTTACACATTTCATAGTTATGCATTAATAATACATAGCTAGCCAGCTTTCTATGGCGGCACAATATATAGTGTATCTCATATGGGTAACCATTTGCTGTGTACAGAAATCACTGGAGTGGATGACGGAAAGATGTGATGACCTAATAGTTGAAACAAGGGAAATGTTTGTAGACATCCTCAATCCATTTGCAAAAATGAAGCTTATCGATGCACTTCAACGTCTTGGAGTATCTTATCATTTTAAAGAAGAAATAGATAACTCCCTAGAAAGTCTAGTTTCTGTGAAGTTTGTGAATGATGATTTCCATGCGATCTCCCTTCAATTCCGGTTGCTAAGACAGCAGCGGCGCTACATGCCATGCGGTATCGTTTCTTCCCTATATCTATTTATTTGAGATGCAATAATTTTGAAAACCACCTTCAGGAAGTTGAATTCATTGTAGAGTTACATATATATGACCTATAAAATTCTATTATAGATTAAATTGCTATAAATTTTCAAAATCACATATTTTCTTTCAAATCATCTAACTGCTATAACAATCTGCTGCACTATTTTATTTAACTATAACTCAAGTGGAAGTAGGTTAATTTCATGTAAAATGTCAGGTCATAGTTGAAATATCAATCATTTTGATAGAATATATATGTTTTTCCATAAGTTTATCAGAGACATGTAATTTTCATATCTTACAAAATGTACACAATTACTGGTTGATCACGTTAATTGTTTGGAAAACTAGACTGCTACTTGTAAAACCCTAATACATTTGTCGCTTGTAGTAGTGGTGCTGAGGTCCATGTGGGCCACAAAATGTTGTACTGGTTGATTTAATACCACCTTGGATGTTCATATTGGTGAGGCTTAGCTTATAAGCCCGTGGGAGCCGGCTATAACCATAGTACAGTCAATCAGTCAATCCTTTTAAACAAAGCGAACACAAATATAAGTGATGTGCCACTCCACATGGGAGCTAGTTAATGTGGATAATGAATCAAATCCTCAACGCAACACTTTGTAGGTAGAAAATTGAGTTCTTACGTGGTATGTAATTACAAATTTAAAAGATAAAGCCTCTCAAATAGTTGATAAAATTGTAACATAACTTTTTTTTCCTTGGCAAAAAGGACTTGTATGTAAAGGTGTTTTCCACTCATCATCTAAATATTTTGATGAGTATTTTGTGGCAGCTTATTTGGATGGATATATAATTCTTTATTCTTTAAACCTTGTGAAGAAATTTATGAAAATGTCTAATTAACACTCTATCTGGCAGTTCTACATGTCACATATAAAATGTCGGCTTGAAATTTTGTGTGTTAGGTGGTTATATTCTCATCTAACATTTTTGTATCAATCGTGATCAGATGCATTTAAAGAATTCATTGATAAACAAGGAAACTTAAACGGAATCCTATGTAGTGATACAAGAGCATTACTTGCTCTATATGAGGCAGCACATCTTGGAACTCCTAATGAAGAAATTCTCCGAGAAGCACAGGTTGAAACAACAAATCAATTGAAAAGAATTGTGGATTGTATTGAGAAACCACTCTCTAATAAAGTGAGACATGCTCTTGAGACACCATCTTTCCGTAGGATGAAGAGGTTAGAGGCCAGACTTTACATACCATTGTATGAAGAAGATAAGGAGGAGTGCAATGAGATGATACTTGAGCTAGCAAAACTTGACTTTTATTTATTGCAGCGACTTCACCGGGAAGAAGTCAAAGAAATATGCGAGTAAGTTAATTTGGTGGAAATTTATAACGAATATTTCCATTACCATATAATAAGACATTGATGATTCAGTTCTTTGTTTTCTGTTTTAAAGGTGGTATCATGGGCTAGAGTCCCCACGTGAACTATTCTATGCAAGGCATAGGCCTGCAGAAGCATATTTTTGGGCGTTGGGTGTGTATTATGAACCAGAATATGCAAAGCCTAGGAAGTTGCTAGCGAAATTCATGGCAACTATTACACCATATGATGATACTTTTGACAATTATGGACTCTGGAAAGAGCTTCAACCATTTGCTGACGTGATGCAACGGTTTGTTCCATATCCCGATCACACTTTGAGAAAATAATATTAAGCAAGTTTCAGCTTTATACTTATCAAATATAATTTAAAGTTAGGATTTATTTAAGTTGTAATTTTCATGGTCCACACATATGCATTGACATAACTAAGTCAATGATATCTCTATGAATATCTTGTACATGTTTCCCCATGATAATTTCTTATAGGTGGGATGAAAAGGGTGCTGAGCAACTTGGAAGATGTTACAAGGAATATGCTCAATTTATGTTTGGCACCATGAATGAGATTGAGGGTGCACTCCCGAAAGGAACACCAAGGAAGAATGTTAATGTTATCAAAGATATAGTATGTATATTCTCAGTTTTTTTTGTAATTTTTTCCTTTTAATTACACCATTCCATCCATTCAATTATATGTGTGTATTCATGCATGACATGTTTATTTTATTAAAGTAAATTAGTTTATTATTAAGTGTTTTGAAAATACATACGCAAAGAGCCCACTCATGTACATATGCTTTGACTTACTTTATTTTATAGATCACTGAAGTATGCAAAGGCTATGTAACAGAAATCGATTGGAGAGATAGTAAATACATTCCCCCATTAAAGGAGCATTTGCAAATCACACTAGTTACGTGCTTCTATTGGGCAATAAACTGCACTGCTTTTGTTGTTTTTTAAGAAGGTGTTACAGAGGAGGTTATGATATGGATGTCAGGATTTCCTCAAATTGTCAAGGATTCATGTATTGTTTCTCGACTAATGGATGACATTGTTGCTCATGCGGTAATCTTATACTCTGTATTGTGTTTAATACTTTTTTTCCTTTTTCATCTAGTGCATAGGACATATTTTCCAAAATACACAAAACATTTTCTCATTTTTTTGGAGAGAAAGCATCTCCCACAAATGCACCAAACATAATTGTTATTTAGATGTTCTAAAAACTAAATTTTTCACAATGTTTGGTTTTGCTTGCTTTTGTGCTAGAGATTGGAACTTCATGTGATGCTTTACTGCTTGTAGTTTGAGACCGAAAGGAACAATGTTGCTACCGCTGTAACTTGCTATATGAAAGAGTATGACAGCACAAAGGAGGAGGCCATTAAAGCACTGTGGAATGATGTGGAAAATGCATGGAAAGATATGAACGAGGAGTACCTAAAATTGACCTCAATTCCGTCTTCCTTGCTTATCCAGGTTATTAACCTTGCACGCATGATGGAAACAATGTACAAGAAAATTGATGGATATACTGATTCTGCAATACTGAAAGAATGGATATCCTTGTTGCTTGTTCAGCCAATAACACTCTAGGTTGCCATCATATGACTTCGCTTTAATTTGATTTTGATCAGAGTGTCTCTATTATGAATAATCGTGTATCCAAGCTTGCTTCGGATGACCCTATGTAAGCAGCTCATTGCTGCTTTATTGTCATTTTCCTTGTAGTGATGTTTGTATTTCTTCATTTCAATCTCGACATTGCTGCCTTATGCAGAGGAGTGTTTGTAGCATGAATTGCTAAAAATAATATTTGGCATTTGATGTGATCTTATTTATCGCTATGATTCATGTAGTATGCTTCATTTTTGAGCAGCCATAATTAACATTCCGCTTAATTATAAGTAAATCCCTAGTTAGCAATCATCTGTGTAGTCAATATCATGTGGCCTTATGTTTTTTTTCACGAGAAACAGCAGGAGAGACTCCTACTGCGTTATTAAATAATAAAAATAGTTACAGTGTTATGTACAGAGAAAATAATAAAGGAAAAGGTTTGCAGGGTTATGTACATGTGGCTAAATGTGTTGGCATAATTAATAATGAATGGAGTACTATGATATATAAAAACCAGAAAGCACTACTTTATTTTATTTTAAGTAAAGCTCAACTTCTTTTATTCCATAATTAGTAAAAAAAAGGCATGTTTTCAACGTACAAATTATCATTGTCACAATCTGAATAGGAAATGTATAATTTTGAGGGTGCTTGAATCGCAACTGTAGTTCATTGAATGATAAAGCTATCACCATTGGCCAGTCATGAAAATATGTTGATATCGTTTCCATTGAATAAGATGTACAAGCTCTGCAAACAAATTATACACATGGTTTCTTTACCTTTTCTGGTTCTTAATAACTCCTATGTGGTCGAAAAAAATTATGATCATGTAATATGGGCAGTAGAAAAAAATTATTATACATAAATATAGAACGGGGCAATTGCTCATTTTGACCCTATTGTGAAGCCTAACTATCAATTTGACCCTGTTTTTTAAATTGAAGATTAAGGCTGACCCTATTCTATAAAAAGACTTGGTAATGGTGTTAACTCAGGAGAAGTTGTCCTTTTTGCCCTTACTCATTTGACCCTATTATATCAAAGTTTTTTTATTCATTCCTTTTTACATATTTGTAACGAATTTGGTATAGTTTCCACTGATTTGAGATAAGTTTGAAAGATTTGGCTTTCAATTTGACATAATTATGGCAGATATCTTCGAAAATTTTCACAGCATATTGCCCTATTTTGTTGATCTATAATGAAGAAAAACACAAGTATCAAAATAGCCACTAGTTCTCCGTCGTTCATGTAGGGAAACGTTTGTGTTGTTTTTGCTGCTATGTATGGTGTTCATTCAAAAACCAAAATTGCAGGAAGCACGTGGGACCCACCGGCGACGACAGGCAGGAGGCCAATGCCGCCGCTGCCGTGCCTTTCGATGCTCTCACCATCGCCGCAGTCCTCCTTGGCGCGTGAGCAGCCACCGGTCGACGCACTCTCTGTGGAACTCGTGCCCGCACGACAGCAGCACGCGCACCTCGTCGCCAGCGGCGTACTCCGCCGGCCAGGCACACCGCGCACACACCGCCCTCCTCGTCCGTCGACGACGTCTCCTCGTCGGCGACGGCGCCGTCGCGGGGCATCTGGACCACGTGCGCCGGGATCCCGTCGAGCGCGTGCTTGGTCTCCTTGGACGGCTCTGGCCGCATCATCGATGACCCCAGCACGCCGTCTCGCCGTCACAGAAGCAGGCGTAGAGCTCGGTGAGCACTGTCGCCCCCTTCAAGCGCTGCCATCTCCTTCGAGCGTCGCCGCCGCCGCTCGCTCCAAGCGCTGCCTTCGCTGCCTCCACACGCTCTGAGCGGAGCCGTCGCCGCTTCTTCTACCTCGGCTGTGGCAACAGCTCCCTCTGCACGGCCGCCGACCTTCGAACGTCGTCGCTGCCGCCGCCATCGCTCATTCTGCTCCCTCCATGGAAAGTGGAAACCCTTGCGCCAGATGAAGTTGGGGATAAGGTTGGTGTAAACAGGTTTATTTTGGTAAATTCGTAGAGTTAAATTCATTTTTTTTATTTTTTTCTTAATGGAACCTTAATGGTGAAGTGAAACTGGGGCAGACGGTAGCTCCGATTTTGATAAATGAGGTCAAATAGGTAAACTTAGAAAAAGTAGAGTCAAATTTATGGTTAGACTTCACAATAGGTCAAACGGGCAACCGTCGCATATAGAATTTATAGTGTAAAAACTGTTTCTTTAAAAAAAAATTGACTATTAAAATATATAACTAGTAGAAAATTCATTGTCACCACTGCTGGTGGTGGCATACCCAAGATCTGTATACTCCTATTATCTATAGTTGGAACCACAAACTCAACATGCATTGAATCACATCATGTAAAAGTAATAACCTTAAGATCACTTAATTTCATGGTTTGATCATCCATATGTCATGTGTATTTACAATCTACTTAGACCCGTTCGTTCCTGCTCAAGTGGCATAGAAATGAGGTGAAACCACTACTACAAAACATCGAATAGATGTCAGCACTATAGGTGCCAGAAGTGCAAAAATCGACACATATAGACCTTTTCTCATCTCCGCGGTCCGAAAACACAAAAAAACCGACACCTTTAAATGATTATAGGTGTTGGTTTTTCAATACAAACCGGCACCTTTTAAAAATCGAGCCGTGAGCCGAGTCGGTCAACCGAGCCAGTGGGACCCACCGGCGCAATTTATCTCTACCTCTCTGTCGTTCTTATATCTTCCTCTCTCTTGAACTCTCTTGTTCTTATCCGTCATCTCTTCTTCTCTCTTCCTCTTCCTCCTCATTCCTCTCCACTTCTTTCTTCTCTCTTGGCGCGACCCGACGGTGACCCGGAGGGGCGGCCCAACTGCAGCAACGGCGTGCGGCGGTGGGAGGCGGCGTGCAACGGCAGGAGGGAGGCCGCGGCGGCCTCCGGTGAAGGCGGCAGTGACGGCCGCACCCTCCCCTCCGCCAAATCTGGCAGGAAGGGTGGCGGTGACCCAACGATAGCGGCCGTGGTTGGCGGTGGTGGTGGCGTCAGCGGCAGCCACGCGTGGATCCGGCGGCGGCGGCTGCCTCTGCCCCCTCTCGACTCCCTCCCGTGGCAGATCCTGGGAGGGTTTTCGACCATGATTATCTAAAAGTTGTAAGACCTTGAACGGTGCCAGAGGGAAAGCGTTGTACGTTATCATTACCCAGCTCATCGACTAAACCCGATGCAGCAGCTCCATCTCCGCGAAAACACGAACACTTTACCACCACAGAGGGCAAGAACGATGTTCTCAAAACAGTCCTACGACATGTCTACTTTGCCGCAAGCCACTTGAAAGCGCTGGCGACGCCAAAGGCCTCCCGGCCACTAACTTGCTGAACCACCTTCATGGACAAACACCCTCTCCTCATCTCCCCAAGGGCTCCACGACCATAGTCTGGAAGCAAACCAGCCAAAAGAGGAGAGGAGCACCAAGGAGGGGGAGGAGGCCTGGCTGGCCAAAAGAGGAACTGAAAGTTGAAGATAGGAGCACCAAAGATGTAGTTGTCTTCTATGTCACCAATGAGAAATTGAAAGGGAAGAGATCCTAGACAAACAACAAGGCCACAATTTTCGCCAAAAATCACTGGGCTTCGCGGGAACGGTTAAGAAGAAAACGAGAGAAATAACTACATCAGATGTAACACAAAATATGGTGTAGTGGCACATTAGGAGTAAAATAAGTTTTTAAGGTAGGTTTTCTTGTTGAACCGATAAAGCTAAAAATCAAGAAATCTTATATTAAAGACTGCACAAATTTTTTAACAAAAATTCTAAACACTACTGGTTGGGATTCATTTAGTGTTACTTCAGTTCCCCATTGTTTTTGGTGTTAGAACTGAACTGTGATACTAGCAAACAAAAGGTGCCAATGTTTTGTACTACCCTAGGACACTTCATCGATGCCGGCTTGTTAGGTCTATCAGTCCCTCTGCAGTACCGGTGGTCGTGGAGGTCATCATCGGTGCTAGTTGGGCACCGATATTCTACTAATGAATAAGTGTTGTACCGGCACTTAAGAGTAGGATATCAATGTTGGGAGGATATTTGGGTTGGGAATTCATCTTTACAAGATAAATTTCTATCTTTATATAATATTGTTCGTAAGAGAAATGTTTCAATCGCAACTGTTATGAATTCTATTCCGCTTAATGCTTCTTTCAAAAGAATGTTGGTTGGTCAGAACTTAATTAACTGGCATAACTTAGTTGCATTGATTTTGCATACTAATTTGAGTGGATCAAATGACTCTTTCAAATGGAATCTTCGTCAGAATGGTCAATTTTCTGTTACATCAATGTATTCATCCTTGATTAATAATGGTTATATTGAGAGGAATAAGTTTATATGAAAATTAAAGATGCCAATTAAGATTAAGATTTTTTATATGGTTTTTTTTCAAAGTTGTGATTCTAACAAGGATAATTTAGCGAGAAGGAATTAGAACAGGAGTAAAAGATGTTTCAATGAAAAATAAGACTTCAACATCTTCTTTTTTTTACTGCCATATTGCAAAATTTCTTTGGAGAATAGTTCATATTTCCTTGGTCCAAAACCTCCTGATAGTATTTCTAATGTGGTTGGGAATTGGCTTGGTGGTGTTGAATAAATATTAAAAACCTCATATTTGTTGTAGCTTTTGTTTTGTGTTGGGCTCTATGGTTGAGTAGAAATGACGTAGTTTTTGATAAATCTCCAAATAAATCTTATATGCAGATGCTTTTCTGGGCAACGCGTCGGCTCCGGATCTAGGAACATCTTCAAAAGTGTGAAGAGAACATGGCGTTCTTATATTCTGCATATCGAAGCTTAGAAGTTACGGTCATGTAGATTTTTATCAACTACGGATGGAGATTCACATATAGACTTCAATAATTGTTTTCTCATTGTGTGTTGGCTTTATTATTTCTGTTCTTATTATTGTGTGAGCTTGCTCTCTTTAAGAGAATTTTGTAATAAGTGGATGTAGATTCTTTGAAGTAAAGGCCGGAATTTTTATTCCACCATATTAAAAAAAAGATATCAGTGTTGGTTTGTCCATCCAGGGCTCTCACGGGATGGGTGTGGGAAAACCCCTCATTTTCTTTTGCTCTTTGAACTGTTCCAAAGGACCACTTTAGGGGCTAGTAGATGGAGGCCTTCTTAATCAATTGTCATTAACCACCAAAATAATTAGGGGTCTAGATGCACTTTCAGATCTATTGAGTGATAAGAGGATAATCGCCTACATAATTTTTCATAACTAGATTATATTGAACCGAGAAGCAATCACTGGAAAAGATAGGGATGAAATCGGTTTAGTTAGTTTCCGATATTTGGACAGATTTTCTGAAACTAATAATTTCGGATAGTAGCGGATACAGAAACAAATATTAATAGATTTTTTTGGGAAACATAAACAAATATAGTATAAGACTAGTATCTGCTAGAAATCGGAAAAGGTCGGATATTACCTAAGTTTTTTTCGGATATCCACGGGTAGAGATCAATATTAAAACAAAACATGTAGGTATGGAGACTAACTTCACATGTATACATAACTTTATCATATAAGTCATATGGAGACTAACTTTATATTAAAATTATAGAGCTCGACAAGATGTACAACTTCTTTGTTGACAACCTTATCATTTGAGATAATTTAGGTCTAAATATTCACTACAAAATCTCATATCTGTAATTCAAATGACCTCTGATGGAGATATGCCCTATATCAAAGTTGTATAGCTCGATGGGATATAACACATTTAAATTTAAAATTATAAATTACAAATTTCAGAGAGGTGAAATAAAATAAATAGCATCTTCAATATTACAACAATAACTTGATAGATGAGATGGTAAGTAAGCTACATATGGAAGAAGAGGTCTTGGGTTCAATTAAGGGACTCGGAAATGAAAAACCATTTTTACATGCAGGTCTGTTAAGGGACCGACCGTGAAAATCAATTTTCATGAACTTTCGTGACATGCCTACAGAAAATAACAACACAAATCTCTTTTGTTGTACGGAAGCTCAATTTGATGGGGTTTTATATTCTGGTAATATTCATTACCATATTCGTTTTGTTTCATATTTGCTCCATATCTGAATTCGATATATTCGATTCCATTTTCTTGTCCAAGGAATTCGATTCTGATTCCAAAATAAATATCGTAGAGATAGTTTTCATCTATTTCCGACCCACTTTTATCCCTAAAAGGAGAGTATTTCCGATCCGTTTTCATCCCTAAAATAATTTTAGAGGGCAATGGCCAGATCCGCATTAGAAGTTTGGAACTTTGAATGCCAGTCAACATAGATGGGAAGGCCTGGTCTAGGTTGAGCCAGTTTGGACTGTCACCCTCCCTTTGGCGTCATGGGGGCACATAGGGATGGCAACGGGTCGGGTCGGGCACGTGTAGAGCAAAACCATGCCCGACCCCATGCCCGTCGTCGCCCGCCCAAACCCTACCTACTAGAGTTAGCCGGCAAAACTCTGTGCCCGTACCCATGCCCGGCGGGTACGGGTATGCTCGGCGGGTACCAAATGGATCTCACATGAATAATAACTCGAAAGATATATAATTTATCAAAGAGAAATAAAATCAACAATTTACCAAATTATCAGTTATCAACAATAATTTGAATTACATCACAACTTATTATTAGTTAGTATCACAAATGAACCAAGAGAAAGGGGTATAAGACTTAAGAGATAAGTCGAAATTAGCTAATACATATGTATCGGATCGGGCACGGGTTACCCACAGGTAAAAAATGAAACCCGGCTGTTGCCCATGATGTATCCCTAGGGGCACATGCCAGGCCCATCTAGAATTTTTTTAATATATTTTTTCCAATTATTTTCTTTTTTTTTGGGTAAATTTGCTCCCCTTTATTGCATTTCTATTTTTTTTATTACAGGAACTCTGGAACCTCTGTAAATGTCTATAGTCATTATTCAATAGCGCCGGCCATATATAATGACACTCCACGATGCCTTTGCAAAACAACATGACATCCTGACGAAACACAGACGATACCTATATCCACATGCAACGACAATGATCGTTGATACCAATATTAACATTAAGTATAACGATACTCCGTGTAATATTAAGGATATATCAGTACTGTAAGATTCAAATGAAAACTACTTGTATATACCTATGACATCCACATGGAACGACAATGATTTTGATACCAATATTAACATTAAGTGTAAGTGCAATGATACTCCGTGTAATCTGAAGGATATATCGATTTTTTTATTTCTTACTTTTTTTACTTTTTTATTTTAAAAATAAACCCTTCTAAAATTTATTTCTAGAATCTAAACAAATTACTGCCTGGCATTTTCCAAAATATGAACCTTTTGATCATGCCAGGCAAAACAACACTCAGTCACTCACGCCACACATAGTGGACGTGACAGTTTGTCAAGGGTGATGCCACGCCAGCCAGACCGATGCGACCAAATGATGCTATCACACTAGCCAGACCAACATCAAAGTGTCGTTTTGCCATATCGGTATTGTAAGATTCAAATGAAACTACTTGCATAACTTCCGCTACTATTATAAGAATAAAGTCCCTTATATTTTAGCTACTAGTGAACGTGCACGTGCAAGGCACGTCAACATATACAACTGAAGAAAAATACGATCATTCCTAATGCACATTGACATATACTTATACATTAAAGATTATCATAGGCACCGATAAAATGAGGAAGCATCTTGGTGTACTGTGAAACAAAAAAAAGATGTCAGGATATAACAATATTGGTTCATACTTGAGTCAGCTCAAATCAACAATAGAAGTAGTGCGTTTTAGATTCTGGCACTAAACTGAACCACCTTTAAAGATCACTGTCTCAACTTAAAATAACTAAAACACTGCTAATTTTCAGACTTCAGAATTCAGATTAAGATGTGGACTTGCATGTAAAACCACTCTGCATTAGTTGCTGATATGATGTGGTTCAAAATAAATACAATTAATTCAGTCAATCTCCGCAGATTCATGTCTGGCCCCATGAGTAACGCATGAGGGATCTCTCTGGCGCAGAATTCCAAGATCCTTGCAAGACTACATGATATGTAAAAAATAACGATGCACTTTCTTTGCTGCAAATCAGCAACCTGAAAAATATTGGTTACAATTATTTACCTCCACATGCATGACTACACCCTTGGGATAAAATATTGAAAAAGCAATTAACTGAAGCAACCAAATTACTGGAATTTATCCTTGTCAAGAGATCCCGTTACTGTTCTAAAAAAAAAGAGATCCCGTTAGTGTTCTCCAAACAAAAAGAGGAAGGATCCTGTTAGTGTATACCTTCATTGCAGAGCTAAGATAAAGTTCAGTAATTTTAATGCATTTTGACATGTGAAAAAGGATGGTGTTTAGTTACTAAACTGAAAATGTAACCCGAGTACTAAAGATTAATCAGCAAAGAGTTGAAGTTCTGCACCAAGGGAAATATAAAACAAAAAAAAAAATCCACCAGGTGCTTATCTTGCATCTCATGGATGGACATGGAGAACTCAGTCATTGTCCAACTTAATGTGTTGAAAAGTCGATTCAGAAAGGATAACATAAATAGAAGAATGAATATAATTACAAAAGAGATTGTAATATTAAAGTAAACCTGGAAAGTTGCAGATGATGAAGATTCAGCATTCTTGGATGAAGCAAAACCTAAACCTTTGCAGAGTTGAAAAAGTATGTTGGTAATAGGTATCATGATCTATTACCAAAAGCTGACAGAAGTGATCTTAGCATTCTGTTTATAGCCCCCCGATTGTTCTCAAATAGAAACATGAATTCTTTGTACTGTACAAGAACAGATATTGATTGAAGAAGAAGATCTTTCAAGTCTGCACTCACTATCCTTGGATCATCAAAGTGTTTGACGACAAGAGTGACCTATGATAGGAAAATATAGCTCTTAGTTGATACTGCAACTCTGGGTAGTGTGAAACATAAACCAGAAAATTGCCCATAAATAGCTAAGCTACCAGTGAGAGTTTTATTTTGTTCTCTGCAATAGGGAGTTGCTAAAAAACACATAACACTAAATGCATCAAACTTCCTATCATGCACATTCAACCTCACAATTTTGCTACTAAATGTAAACCAGCTAGAACGTAATCAAAATTTACCTCAATTTGCAATTTAGTCATATAAACATTAGTAATGAAGGACTTAAAAGTTCTGAATGGTGGGTATAGCTAGGTACTTTATCAAGAAAGAATGGCAATAAACAATCAACATGAAATTTGGTCAGTATGACATCTATACAAATTGTCAAATTGTAAACAGGAGATGATGCTAGTGCTAGTTAAGCATTTCATCAAACATATTGCAAGCATGAATATAGAACATCAGTCTTACCTGTTGATGGTGTCCTTATCTGCTAGCGTCGATGATGTCCAGCGGCCCTAGTCCTGTGCTATTGTTCCAGCGCATCCCTGATAACAACAACAATGAAAAATCATATAGGATGCTGACGATGGCAGCAGTGGTGGGGCGGGTGCGGTCCTAGGGGTCCTCGTCTCTGCCTCCGGTCGGCACCTTCTCCTGCGACCGCGCCGGCGGCCTGCTCCTCCCCGGCACCTCTGTTGACGCTTGCCTCTTGCTTAGTCAACCTCGCCGATGCCGACGTCCTCCCGGCCTCATCGCTCCGCCGCCCACGGGCCATGCGCAGCGACCTCCAACCCTCCTTCAATGGCCCCCTCTTCTCCTCCTAGAAAGACTCTCCGCCACCTCATATGCCCTTTCCGGCGGCCGCGCCCGGATGTCCAGCCCACGCGCGTGAGGAGGAGGCGGGGTAGGGCGAGCAGACCCCGCCTCTCTTTCCTCTTCGTCACGGCGCGGCGCGAGCAGGGAAGCAAGCAGCGGCGGGTAGGGTGAGGCTCCTCCGCCGAGCGCATGCGAGGAGGAGGCGAGCAGCTCCGGCGGGAGGTGGCAGCAGCGGGCTGGCGCGCGCTAGGAGGAGGCCAGCGGCTCCGGCGGGAGGAGGCGGCGGCAGGCTAGCGCACAAAAGGGAGCATTCCTTTTCTTTTTCGCTTTGACCGATCATAACTGCTGCTTAGACGTGGGAGATCGCTGTTTAGGTGTGGTTTCTTTGAGCCGGATGACAGGTGGGTTCCAGGTGACAGTGGATCTGAAGGATTGCAAGACTGCTGTGGATGAACTCGTAGGGTGTGTTTGGATAATGGAAAATGAGGGGCGGGATTGGGAAATGAATGAAGGGTTAGGATTAAATAGATGAGGGAGAATGAATGGAATTAGGATTGGAAAATGAATGAATGGTTAGGATTAAATGGATGAGGGAAAATGAATGGTTAAGATTTAAAGAGGGATGGGAAATCATTTCCCTTAGATATTTGCCAAACACTGCCGTACTTTTTATATTAGTATAGATTATTACCAGAATAAACTCTCTTTTACTTTAGGACTAGAATAGTCAAAGCTGCTCCTTTCTTTTTTATTTTAAACAACCTGTACGTCTTTTCCAAGCCCAATTGACTAGTACTAGTAAGCTATTAGCACGTGAATAATTGAGTATTTATTATTACAAACTCTAAAATTGGTTTGTTTGATTTTCTAAATAAACTTTTATATAAAAATGTTTTTGCAAAAGGTAATCATTTAACCATGAAAAATGAGGAATTTGTATTTTGGAGCTAAAGAAAAGAACTAGGCCACCTAAGTTGCCGTTCCACAGTCGGCTAACTTACTAACAGAACCTTTGATTTTGCTTTACTGGTGTAAAAAACTGCCAGTATACCATTCACGCAGATTTACACTAAAACTTGTCTACTGTATTGTAGACTGATCCTACATTTACACTAGTTGTCTACATTCACTGTATTGAAAGGTGTGTAAAATAATGCGAACAGTTCTATGTTGTCAGCCATTGCTAGGTTCATCCAACTTTTGTCATCTCACTGTAGCTTTGGTCGATTAGTACTTAATCAAGGATGAGCCTCACGAGTCGTTAAACGATCAAATTTTTACACGAGAACGAAGGAGTTGCTTACCAGGTGAACATCCGATGCCGATATAATTAAATTCTCAACAGGCAGTAACACCATTTACAAAGAATTTGAATATGCAAATGCAGGGGAGCCAGCATCAGAACGATAAATATCATAAAGATCATCTGTCCCACAAAAAAAATGTTCCTCCTTCCCTTCCCTGGCACCATCTATTCAATCAGCCATATCAGCAGCCCCATCAGGTTCTCCCATTTCTGAATCGGCAGCAGTTCGTTTTTTGGACCGTTGAGACCTGATAAACTCTTCGATGCGCGACTTGAGCTCTGTATCCGGTATCAACATGTCTTGCGTAAGGTGAGAACGGTTGAACGGATCAGTCTGTAAAGGGAATATATACATCAGACAAGTGTCACCCCCTAGTATGGAAAGTTTGGATCAGCGGTTTTTTCAGGATGTACAACTTACACTGTCACTTAGCAAGTGCCTAACAATAACGGGACGATCTATTGTCACCCGTGATGATGGTAGTATTACAGGATCCTTCATCAGAGTATACTGCAAGAGAAAGAGCATACATCATATAACATTAGTAGCAAATATCTGATGCTACAGGTTAAAATGCACAGAATATTTAATAGCCAAAATATACCACCATGAGTTCCAAGTTCAGAACAGTTGTGGTAAAGTATGGTTTGTTCAAGCCCCACAAGATTGTTCATAAAATGGCTGAAAAATTTTCCTTTATTGGCTTAGAATGGGAATGTAATTGTTTGGACTTATACTGTCAAAGGTTGCCTTCCCAGATTTTGCTAATTTTAACAAGATTTTATTCCCAAATTTTTGTGTGATGCTTTTATCATCAGGAAATCACTGGTTCATTTGATTGTCAACAATTGCCCAATTCATGAGTAACCAATTTGATGACCAGATATTTGGTATAGCCAAATATCGATTAATCACCAAAACAAAACAATCAACTGCATCACTACCATTCTACCAGATATGCTTCATCCTATTCTAGTTTTCAACATAGGAAAACCTTTGATTGCATAGAAGAGAGTAAAGGTATTTTCGTAATAAGGCAAACAGTACCTGAATTGGATCAAGAAATTCATCTGGTATGTCACCAAGCATAGCCTCAGCATCCATTGCCTCAGAAGCAGCAGTTTTTGACTTACTGGCAAGTTGCATAAACTCCTGTATGATTTGGGGGTCTCCCCCAATCTTCCACAAAATATTTGCTGCACTTGCAAACAACTGCGATAGATAGAAAATTATTAGAATACAAGCACAGAGACTAAAAACTAATGGGAGAAAACAAAGGAGAACAGACCTGCTCATTGTATGATCTTCCATCTTTTGAGATGGCTGCTGGGAATATACCTTCTTTATCACCCCTTGTGATATGGACATAGATGGTGGCAATCTACCATGTAAAGACAGAAATGAAGATGAAAAAGAGCTAATAGTAACAGAAGAGCACTGAAGTACAGAAAAGTTATATATCTCCATGAGACCTGTTTCAAGAGCTGCTTCGGCTTGAACTCATACTTTTCAGGATCTTTTACAGTCAATGATTTCCTCTGAGGACCAGCAAGTTGCAAGAGGAAGTAATTTAGCATGCTTGCCACCCTTTCTACCTAAATAAAGGACTTCTTGTTAGTACAATGCCCTTTCATACTACATGAAGGAGATAGTTTTAATAATTTGGTTCCTTCAGATTTTACAAGTAATATCTTACAGGCATAAAATACAGTAGACAAGTAAAATATGTAATTAAGTCCGTGTAGAGTTGAAGCTTTGTTAGTAATAAAATAAAATTAAACTTAGTTTTATATATTTATGGAAATTAAATATATGGTTTATGATATTACCATTTCAGGAAGGAGGAAAGGTGCTGGAATCTGCTCTGACGTGAAAGCAAGCATCCCAACATCCTCATTTGCTAGCTTCATGTCAAATCGAACAATCTAAAAATATAAAGTGGATCAGTAACTACCATCAAATAAACTTCATTAAAAATATCATGCGACACAGGACAGGTAAACGCTAGTAAAGAAAACTAACATTCTCCCACTGATGAAATACACGCAATCTCTCCTCTCTTTCTTGAGGTGGCCTGCTTTCCCACTCTACAACATTAACCATTTCAGCCTCTATTTCTTTCAGTTCGAGGATTTTGTTCAAACTCTCATCAAGAAGATAGATGCTATCATTGATAAGGAAGTTCAAAAAATTTAAATATACGCCCTTCTCCTCCTCTTTAGCTATCTGTCATATGAAAAGGTGGGAAATATTTTCAGTCACAAGAAAGTGCAATACAAATGCATGTACGAGGATAAATTGCTTACTCGTCTCCATGCATTCCGATGACTGGGGACATCCCATAGATACTCTAGAAGCTCAGCAATATTATGTCGAATGTTAAACTTGTCAAAGAACTGTACAAAATGCAAAGATATGTCATAACACTAAACTTAGATGATTTCACCAAAACCCAAAATAGTGAAATATTAAAAAAAAAAATCTTGACACTCACTTGTGTATGGGAACCAGTGAATTCAATATCCACATAAAGCTTTAGAAGATTTTTGACCAGGTAATCGAGACATAGTTGGTGCCCCTCAAATAATGAGGCTGTAGAACTCAACCCACTGCACCAATGACATCATAAAAATTTTCAAATGCGCAGCCATACAGTCAAAAATAAGATACAATTGTGAAGTTCATAAAAAAATATGGACCTTCTTTGTGGCATCCAGCAATTCAAAACTTCAACCATCTTTGCTCTAAGGTAAGGATTTTTAATGTATGAAGTGCCCGCCATGAACATAATGATGAAGTTGAGAAAGTCATCCTGTCAGAAACAGGATGATTAGGAGCAAATTCATAAGTACACAACTAAGCTCTGCCAATCACAAAATCAGGCACCACTACTACTGTGGAATGGCTCAGAAGCATACTCACCAACGCAAAGCTTTCCAAAGCTTTTGGAATTCTAGAGGTTAGAACTAGTAAATCCATTGCATCATCGAGGAAATGCTCTGGAATGCAAGCAAATTCCTTTGGACATTGTGATGGCAAAGGCATCTTAAATCCGCCAACAAGGTCTACTGACCATAGTATCATTAATCTGTAGAAAGATAGTGCACGTTGAAGAAATGCACCATCCTGGTTAAAGACAAACTGTTAGTGTTGCTTTTAAAGGAAGGCAGTAGTTAATGCAAAAAGAAAAAAGGAATTGGAGGCATTTCATATAATCAGACCATCTAGAACAGTATCCAAGACCTCTGACATGAAACAAAATTTAATCCAAGATGTTATATGAAATGTTTACTGGAAAACAACAGACTCATCCTTAATGCACAGGAGCACACTATGTCCTGCCGGGATATATGATATTATATGATGCCCAAAAGAACAAAGTAGAGTTTTTTTTTCTTTTACATAATAGCAAAATCAAAATAAAAAATGAGAATAATCAAATTGTGATTATCATGCCATTTGTGATCCACAGAGGTCCACAACGAAATAAATAAAATAAACGTACTATCTTGCAATAGTTCAAGAGACCTTAACATGCCCAACATACGTTCTATAAAAACAAAGGATTCACTACAACTGGTCACATCATCCTATGTACCTCACATTTTCTTCAAAGAAGATTTGCACTAGTAATAAGGTGAATAGTTTTCTTTTTCATTTTATAAGGCAGTAATAAGATAGAAGTTGACAGGGAACAAAAAGGGACCAGATTACATAGAGCATACCCTAATTATCTGAGCTTCATAACAGAGTTTGTCCTGTGATAAAATCTCAACTATCTTCTCTAAGCGTTTTATATCTTGATCAAGCTGTGCTGAACCACCTCCTTGATCTCTCATTGCTCTGTTTGAATCCAAGTCATCTTGGCACCTTGCGAGATCCTAAATATTTGATAAAAACAATAACAGGTGTTCAGTGAAAAATTCAAGAACGCATGCTTTGATCTGAAAATATTGTTTTCATTTGGCCTGTATGTGCTACAAAGCGTTCCTACAGATTAATTATCAATATGCATAGATTCTATCAAAATGCAAAACTTCGAAACATAATACAAAAACAAAAGAAAAGGATGCTTCAAATATATCAAGACCTGAGCAATATGTTTGAAATCCGATAGAGCTTTCATCAGCCCCAGATTGAGCACCCTTGCAGTCATGAAGAAGCATTCACAAATAAATGAGAAATTCTCTTTCTTTGAGCAATTCACAAGTGACCCGCCTTTAGAAGAAAGAGAAACTGTGCTATTGTTGCCAGAGCTTGTCGCTTCTTGTGATTCAACAAAGCGAGCCTCTCCACTGGCACTATCTTCAGCATGCTCATAGCCCCTGTTCTCTATCCAAGATGATACTTCCTCGGAAGAAGCATTTATTGCAGTCAAATTCCTGCAGTACAAAGAGTAACATATTATTTACTAAAATAACTTAAAATATGCATTATACTAACTTTGCACAGAACATTAATACCAAATTTCTTAGAGAAGTAACCCACTTGAAATCAATTCTATCATTGCAGAAGAGGTAATTGACATCAATCTTGTCCTTCTTAGACTCCATCCTATCCAGAAAAGGCTCACATAGACGTAGCATCACGGCACTGAGATTCACAAACATACCTGAGCTGGCACTCTTTAAAGGGTCTACCTGTTGCATGACACAACGTGAATTTAGTCCAGCACAGAATAACAATAACAAGGATTTAAAAAAAAATTATATTGTTTCAAGAACAGTTGGTTACAGCAATACAAGCTACTAGACCATATAGATAGCAATATAGCATGCCAAGGATTGCACCCCTTTAAGGCAGTTCCACGTTACAAAGATTCAATCCCGAAATATGTATAGTATTTTCTGATTTTTAAGTTGTAACAAAACTGCCATTAGGCAGTGTTCCATGTGTGTGATACATTAAAGACACTACTACATGCTCAGCACTTATCTAGCATGTACTGGGAATACAGAGGTTTGTTGTTGTCCGTGCTCAGGTTTCTTCTAGGGCATGAAACAATTTGATACACTACTATTGAATGAATCTCATAGATTGTATTTGATTTGTACCTACAAATGTGATCTAAACAAAAAATCTGATGCAAGGTATGGAAACCTATCTGATGGATAACTCATTATGGTTGGTTATGTCCAGTTGAATTGCCAGTTACCTGCATACGAGATCTGCCTGCATTTTTATTTATCACTTCAGCAATAAACTCGAGAACCTTTTCTCGAGTATCCATATTTTTTAGCAGGGCGAGAAGAACATCCTTAAGGCCATCGTACAAGTTATTCATAACGCTTTTGATTGTTGTAAAAGATGACATCAAATCAGCTGGTCTGCGTGAAGATGCCTCTGAGAAGCAATGTTGCCTGATCAAACATTAAATTAACAAGGTTAAGGGCATGCATAAAAAATGAAACAATAAGCTTGAATTTATAGGCATAGCAATGCAGTAGATTAAATTTTTGTAAATAAACTAAACCGTAAACGTTCATTGGGATTCATTAAGAAATATTTGGGCCTGTAGCACACAAATTAAAATACACACAAACCTTCACGTTACATGGTTTTGATGATAACAAAGAGGAATCCAGAAAAAAGTTACTCCACAAGTTCAGCACACCTCCAAAAGAACTACTTTTGGATGCAATATTTGTTCACATCTTTATAAAGAATTGAACTCCAAATAGGTTGAGTTTGGAAAAGGAACACTTGAAAATTTACCATTGGATCTAACAGGTAGGAAGCATCAATTAAGGTGACAATCAAACTTTGAACCTTTTTACATCCAACCATTCAAGAGAATATCAACCAGCTTGACTGACTCAACAGACTTATGAAGGAAAGGTTTTTTACAGTCACAAAGTTAATATAAGCACCAACATTTATAATCAAAGCCAGAATGGCTCACAAGAACATCCCGCAAATGCAAAGCTTTCGACACCTCAGCAAACATTAGATAAGAACATACTTGCAGCAATCAATCAACATTCAACAAAAAAAACTTACCCAATATCAGGCTTGCTTGCAAACTCGCGGTCAGGGATCGCACTGACATGGAAGAACGCCCCGAGCACACTGGAGATCTCCATGATTCTCCCTTCCCCAATGAGCATAATTTGATTCTTCGGTATCCACCTGGGGTGATTCACCAGAGCCTTTGCGCAGTTAGGGATTCCCACCAGCCGCCTGAGCACCCGCAGCGGCTTCTGGAAGTCGCCAAGCGCCGACACCTTCTCGACGCTTTGCCTGAGGCGGTCGTAGAGCTCGCCCATGGCCGGCTCGACGGTCTCGTAATCGGCGTTGGCGAAGAATTCGTCGAGGAACCCCGGCGGCGGCGGGGCACCAGGGGCCGGGGTAGGGTCGAGCGGGTCGGCGGCCTCGGCCAGGAGGAAGACGAGCAGCTCGGCGGCGGGGTGGGGCGCGTTGTGCGGCGAAGGGAAGGTGTCGGGGTTCCCGGCGACGATGCGGGCGTAGGAGAGGATGAGGCCGCGGAGGTGCGCGATGGAGGCGGCGAGGCGCGCGCGGAGGGCGGCGTCGCGGATGGTGGAGATCTTGCGGGCCTCGTCGGCGGCGCGGCGGAAGGAGGAGACGAGGTAGGCGAAGGGGGAGGGGGACCCGGCGGGCTGGTCCGGGAGGGAGAGGCGGTCGATGAGGAGGCGCTCGGAGGCGTCGCGGAGGGCGAGGAGCGGGCGCGACTCGGAGAGGAGCTCGGCGGCGGTGAGCTCGAGGTAGGCGACGGCCGGGTTGGGCGTGGAGGGCGGGGTGAGGGAGACGAGGAGGATCTTGCGCGTGATGATGTCCTCCACCTCGTCGGGCGTCCGCTGCGGCCGCGCCGCCGGGGACGGGGACGCCATCGCCGGTGGGGATGCGGGCGCGAGGGTTGTTGCTTCGACTTCGACTTGTAGTTGGGGGGCTCTCGCGTCTGCGGGAGAGGAGAGGGGAGGAGGAATCGCGTGTCTCGGTTGGTCTCGGGGAGTCGCTTCGCCTCTGGGGTTTGGGGGAAGACGGCGATATACCGCAGAGTTCGTGTACTGATACATACCACAACATAAATCAAACGCTCCATCGGATTTCAACTACTATAATTCGTTGCTTTCTCCGTTGTGACTTGTGAGTTGTTTTTGGAAATTCAAAGAGTTTCTCTAAATATTATTTTGTTACTATGCTTACTCTCTCCATTTTATATTATATACGTCACTAGAAAAAATGGCCCGTATGTTGCAACAGGTAAAAACGTTTTGGATCGCTATATATTATACTTCTTCCCTACTTTAGTTTAATATTTTTTTATTTGATACAGAACTTTGGATGATATTTGTTGCGATTGGTTTTAATCAATATTTGATTTTGTGGTTTGTCCGCTGTACGCGATTAGGATTTGATTCAATCTCTAATCCCTGATGTTTTTCCCTTTCGCCGGTATACACAATGAACACATCGTGAGTGTGGGGACGAAGGGCGTGTGGGTTAGTGTTGTTAATCAGGTGTTTAAAAATCTTTTATGCATCACGTAAAACACGAAACATGTGGATGAATGAAAATAATTAATTTGTGTTGGCTCAATTAATTACATAGTTAAACAGAAATAATTCATGAATTATGTCACTGCTGGGCATAAATAATTAAGAAACATGAATATAAATAAAAATTATATGAATTTATAATCAATGTTGGTAAAAAAAATACATATCATGAGAAACATTAGCCAAATTTCTAGTTGGTTCAATTTAGATAGAGTTAAATTAATAAGCAGTCATAAGCAATTAAAGTGATACTAATTCTATTTCTGAAAATAGAAAATACCTACACTGAGAGAGAAAAAAATTGATTTTAGACCGGCCCAAACTTACGGCCTTCTTATGTGTGTACATGCAGCCCATGAGGCGACCACATGGCCTGGGAACGGCACATGGCCCGTCGTGGGAGAAGCCAAAGCCGTTCGATCTGATGGACGGTTCTAATTGATCCCGACCTATATAAATATTCGGCAGCCCAAACCATAACCCTAAAATCACTTCCCCTCCCCCTCTCTCTCAAAACGACGATGGTGGTGGCGGCTCCACCCTCCGCCGCTCCCCCTCCCCCTACCCCGGCGGCGCCTCTCCTTCTTCCCTGCCGACGGTGCCTCTCCCCCTCCCCTCATCGGCAGCACCCTCCCTCTCCCCCCACCGGCGCCGCTCCATCTCCCTATCTCCCTCCCGTTTCGCTGGCTCGACGTGGCAACAGTGAGGGCTCGACATGGTGCAACGATGGCGGGGGTACGACGCGAAGACGGCGGTGATGACCGTCCTTCCCCTCCCCCCCTCTCTCTCTCGCCTACCTCCCGCGACGGATCTGGTGATGGCGGCATTGGCAGCGGCCACAGTGGTGGTGGCCGAGGACGGATCCGGCAGCGGCGGCTACCTTCTCCAGTGTGGTGTGTTGATTTGGGATGTTAATTTTGTGGGGATTCTTGATTTTGATTTGGGATTACAATTGAGTGATTTTGTGATTCATGTATTTTGGGAATTGGGGGCAAAGGGGTTGGGACTAATCGGCTTATCTGCTTGGGGATTTTATTAGAACGGACTCGGACGAAGCGGACGATTGGAAGCCTTGAGTATTTTTTTAATTAGGTATAGATTTTGACTTTTCAAATCTTTTTTAACGTTGATCATGTTTATAAAAAAGTTAACCACTTCCACAGCAGCAAATTAGTTTTATTAAATTTAACATTTCATATATTTTGATAATATGTTTGTTTTGTATTGAAAATATCAATATATTTTTATGTAAACCCAGTCAAAACGTATTATAATATGAAACAGATGGAGTACTAAATAAATATCATCACTCTCACCAACAAATTCATTCTATGAATCTATTTAAGAATTAATTTTAGGCTGCATTCCAACCAGAATGTTTGAAACCTATCCTCTCCTACAAGGGAATGGGATGGCTCATTAGTGTGTGATTAATTAAGTATTAGCTTAAAATATGAAAAAATAAATTAATATGATTTCTTTAAAGTAATGTTCTTACCATTTAGCAGATTGTAAGCCTGAGGTAGTTCCGAAAATAGCTTTACAGTGTTTAATATAACACTCTAGTATCAAACTAACCTTAACAATACATAAGGTAGAGTATCTTATCTTAAGTTGCTAAAATTAGGCCAAGGATTTGTGTTAGCCGATGAATTAGAAGAAATTGATATTGGACCAAGTGATAGGCCTAGGCCGACATTTGTTAGTGCAAATTTATCGGATGTATTTAAAATGAAGTTAGTGAAATTATTGAAAAAAATATAGAGATTGTTTTGGTAGGGAATACTATGAGATGCCAGGACTTAGCCGATCTAGTGTTGAACATCGGCTCCCTATAAAACCAGGATATCAACCATTCAAATAGGCTCCAAGACGATTCAAACCTGAGATGTACGATGATATCGATGCTGAGATAACTAGACTTTATGATGCAAAATTCATCAGACCATGCCGATATGCTGAGTGGGTTTTAAATATAGTACCAGTGATCAAGAGGAATGGAAAACTTAAAGCATGTGTAGATTTCAGAGATTTGAATAGGGTTACTCCTAGGGATGAATACCCCATGCTGATTGCAGATTTACTAGTTGATGGAGCCTCTAGACATAAGATCATAAGCTTTCTGGATGGCAATGCATGATATAATCAGATTTTTATGGCCGAAGAGGACATCCATAAGACTATTTTCAAGTGTTTTGGTGCAATCGACTTATATGAGTGGGTTGTGATGACTTTTGGCTTGAAGAGTGTTGGTGCTACATATGAACGAGCAATGAATTATATATTTCATGATCTCATCGGTTTATTGGTTGAAATTTATGTTGATGATGTGGTTGTGAAGTCAAAAGAAGTTGATGGACATCTAGACAATTTACGCCAGGTGTTGGAGAGGACAAGGAAATATGGTTTAAAGATAAATCCAACTAACTGTGCATTTGGTATATCGACTCATTCTGTAGATATGCAGAAGAATTTCATTTCTGAATGCAACAAACCACCTATTAATATCAGGCTGAACATTGTCAAAAACATGGCCATTTTGTTGCTTCCAAATGACCATCAAGCAAAGCAAACAATCTCCAAAAAAACCTTTTCTTCTGAACAAAATTCGAGCCAAAACCAGCATTTGGCAAATTTCCAAGTTTGGATTCCATCTGATACCAGGCGCTCCCAGCACAACTTACTAAAAGGGCAAGAGATGAAAAGGTGAATCGGTGTCTCTATAGGACACCCACAAATTCCACAGTTTAGAATTGCATCTTCAGGGCCACAATGCCTCCTATCCAACATGTCCCTAGTATTGAGCCTGTCCCACGAAAGTAACCACATAAAAACCTTAATTTTCTCCACACATTTACTCTTCCAGATCCAGATAAAAGGCCTTGGAACATAGATTCCCACAAAATTAGATCTATAAAACTTTGAGCAAAGTAGATATGTAATTCCAGATGAAGGTCTAAAAATCTCCCTTTTCTGAACTGAGAGGCAAAATGTCTAAATCAGACTGCAACTAAAGAAACTGTCCATAAGCCTGATCATCTAGCGGGAGAATTAAAACAATCTTCAAGTTGAATATTTGAGAAGTGATTCATAGATTCTCATCTCATAGTAGTTTAGGAAAAAAAAGATCAGGATACTTCAATCTCTTAATCTCACCATTCCAGAGATCATCCCAAAACAAGACTGAGGTGCCAGACTGAATTGTACATTGGGAAACAGCTCTATAAATATAAAGCCAACAGAATAATGTCTCTCCACCAAAAAGACCATTTATTCAAAATCATATGAGGAACTTTTGTTGTGTAGTAAGAAGCCCAAATAAGTCTAACCCAAGGAAGGTCTTGTGCAGTGTAGAATTTATGCAAATGCTTCAGTAGCAAAGCCACATTCTGAATATAAAGATTTAAAACACATAGACCACCCTTGTCCTTGGGTCTACAAACTTTATCATAGGCAACCGAAGATTTTCTTTTTACTAAAACATTGGAACCTCTCCAAAGGAAATTTCTTCTTGATGTGTCAATGGCTTCAATAGTAGTTTTTGGCAACTTAAGGGAGCACATGTAATAGGTTGGAATGGTGGACAAAACAGAATTTATCAAAGTTAACCTGCCTCCATAGGGAAGAAAAGAAGCACTAGCTATCAGTCTCCTTTCTACTCTATCTACCATTGGTGTCATATCAATCACTCTTGGCCTTCTAGTACTCATTGGCAAGCCTAGACAAGTGAAGGGCATAGAACCCACTTTACATCCCAACAACAGAGCCAGATTTTTCAATTTCTCCTCAGGGACATTCAACGGATAGATATTAGACTTATGATAGTTAATTTTCAAACTAGTGTCTTGAGTAAATGTGTGCAAAAGGGCCTTAAGACAACAATTCTCTCTGTGAAGCCTTTAAGAAGATGAGAATATCATCAGCATACTGAACTACATGAAAATCTCCTCCATCTTGATCATTTATAGGCTTAGATAACAAACCAAGACTCATAGCTTTATTTAAAACAGCTTGAAGAAAGTTTAGCACCAATCACAAAAAGCAAGGGAGAAAGAGGGTCACCCTGTCTAACCCCTCTTTTACACCTACAAAATTTTCCAGGAACACCATTTAGCAAGATAGAAGAACTTGTTGATTCAAACACCATCTTAACCCAATTCAACCATTTTGCAAGGAAGCCCGTATGTTTCATTATTTTCAAAATGGTCGAATGTTCAATTGTATCAAAAAGCTTTTTCAAAGTCCAATGATTTTCAAAATGGTCGAATGTTTAATTGTATCAAAAGCTTTTTCAAAGTCCAATGTGAGAATCAAGATTTTCCTTTTGGATTGCTGAAATTGATGAATCCTATATACCTATACAAATCATCCCCACTACCTGGAATTTTCTGCTTCTAGTGCTTCCACGTCATCAGTTTTTCCATGACCGTTCAATCGACACCGCATCCTGCATCCGCACCGTCCCGCATCTCGCTCCGCCGGGCCCATTGCATCGCTCCCCACCACATCGCGCATCTCGCTCCGCCGGCTCCACACCCGCCGGATTGCTCCCCACCGCATCGCTCCTCTCTTGCACGAGCGCCCGCATCGGCTTCCTCTCCCGCATCTCGCTCCGCCTCCCCCACCACATCCCTCTCACTGCGTGCCGTGGGGACAGGCGCTGCGGCGCCCCGCTGCATCGCGCTCGCCTGCCTCCCTACATCGCACTCGCTCCCCACCGCACCATCCGCCTCCCGTGCAGCATTTCGCTGGATGCCGTGGGGACAAGTGCTGCGGCGTCGTGCCGCATCGCGCTCGCCTGCCCCCCTGCGACCCACTCTGCCCCTAGCAATGGCTGACTCTCCTTCTCCTGCACCGTTCCGAATCCATATCCGAGAGAAGCGAAACGACCACCGCCCACTAACACCTATGTCGTTTCCGCTCCCTGCTTCCTCTCAGTCTCTTCATGGCTCCACACTCCGCCGGGACTGGGAAAGCCGAAAAATTAAAGCGGCTTCCCAGGTTCTTGACTGTTGACATGCTCGGTGTTTGCATTCTACAAAAACAAGCCGAAGCAAGCACAGGAGCTGAAAAGCTAGGTCACCTTAATAGCAGCAATCAAGCCCATCATCATGCTTTTTTTTTTTGGAGAAAGATTATCATGCTTTTTAATCAACACCACAACTGTTTAGAGCTTCCTCAATGGTAGCCTTGCAGTTGGGCTGTTTGCGATCGACTTTTTTTTTTTGGATCTTTGGTTGAAATTGACAGCTCCCCACCTCAACAACTGCTGAATCTGTTGGAAATTTCGGCAGCTTCATCGTCAAATCACGTCAATAGGTGCTAGCCTTTCAACAGAAGTTCCTTTATCGTCTCGATCCAGGTAGTGAATTTTTAATTTTTTTTAACTTACTCATTCTTTGTTTTAATCGATCGGTGGGTGGCCCAACTTCTATTTTCTGTTTTTTGCAGAAACAGATGACAAACAGTCTACGGAGGTTTAATTTTTCGTCAATGCTTGAAGCGACCTTCTACATCCTTGGTGAATCAAGAAAGATCAGCCTCCCCTTTTTCTTTCAATCAATTCTCCAGCACATCTTTTCCCTCATGGCAATGAAGATTATTATACCTGGTTCTTAATCTTCCTACTTCATTTGTTTGTGACTAATGAGAATTGAGTCCCGCTCTGGTGCTTTCTACTTGGAGTAGAAATTAATCCGAACCATTGATCGTATTTAATCATATGGTTGAGATCGAGTTCTACTCCCACCAAATTTTATGGGAGTAGAAATGTGGAGGGATATATTTGTCCAAAGGTAATAATTCGCGTAGGGTATTATCGTAATTTGTTTTTATCCAACTCTTCACCCTCTCTCTCTATCCTATCCTAATCGATGCCATTATCCTCCATCCCCGCCTCCGTCGGCGTCCATCTCCTTCGCCGCCTCCGTCGCCGGTCCTTCTCCCTCTCCGCCTCCGTCGCCTCCAGCGCCATCGGCATCTCCTTCCCCTCCAGCATCGTCGCCTCCCCCGGCCTCACCGCCTTCTCCGCCCCCTCCATCGCCGTCCGTATCCCCCGACGTCGCCGCCTTGTCCGCCTCCTCTTTCACCGTCCGTCTCCTCCGCCCTCATCGCTTTCTCCGGCCCCCTCCGTCGCCGTCCGCCTCCCCCGCCCTCACCGCCTCCTTCGACCCCATTCTGGGCCTCCCGTTCACCTCCATCGTCGCCTCCGTCGCCCGTCCATCTCCCTCGCCGTGTTCATCGCCTCCAGCGCCCTCGCGGCCCTCTGCCCCATCCACCTTCTCTACCTCCAGCGACCTGTGGCGGCTGCGGCATACGTGCTCGGCGCCTTGGCAAGGGCGGCGGATCCACGATGTGCTGCTTGTATGGCAGTCCGGCGGAGGAGAGGCTGATGATGCAACGTCGCCCTCATCTTGATGTTGCCGTTGATTGTTCATCCCATCTCTTCGGGTGCTATTGGTTCGAGAACAGGTAACGTCCTGTCCCATTTTCTCCCATCACTTCCTGATAAATGATACAGTAATGCTGTAGGATCACTATTAGATCCTCCAAAAGTAGCAGTCTGACGCGAGCAAAATTCAGTTTTAACACCAAGTAGTACTTCATAAGCACAACCTGCTAGATTTCTACTGAGGTTGTTGTCCCAACTATACAAATTTGAAATGTGTCTGACAAATGTTATCAAATCACCACATAGATAATTCTTCTGTGACCATTAGCGAGAGATGATTTCCGCTTGTGCTTCATTCTATTTTAGTTGATGAGCAGCCGACAGCGGTTTAAATGGTTATGATTTTGCTTCAGTAAAATTCTAGTACTAATTCTGGAGTTCTCTATACTTCGTAAATTACACACAGATCGATTTTTATTTGATTCGTTGCTTGCAGAAATAGTTCCACTCCCTGTGCTACATCACATAAGTCAAATTTCAGAAGATACTACTAGTTTATAGTGGTTACGGCCAGCATGGAACAGTTAAGGTCCATAATTTTGTTAGGCTCTGCAGATCATTTTATTTTGGAGGCTTTCCAATGTGTATAATTTTCTTTTCATTTTTTCAGCCATGCAGTGGAGCTCCAATGGTGAGTTTGCCTTTCATTGTCTTGTTGGAGATTGCACGTTGGAATTACTGGCAAAAGTCATGCTTCTTGCATTCAAGAGTTGTATCCTGTTCTGCGAGTATGATCTAGCAGCATGGTATGGGGCTGATATTTTATAAAGGACAACGACCAATGTCTGAATTGAAATATATATATATTTTGTACTCGCCATAATTTAATGTCTATCACAGAAGCAGTAATATACTCCCTTGCGATATATCCCACGTGGTTTTCTTTGGTAAACAGTGTTCGTGTTTTAAAACAAATGAATAGACAAAGATGATATATATTTGCACTTGGGAGTTGCCGTGGATGGTTACTGCAAGATGCTTTAATTTTGTCCATGTCGCGAGGGGTCAATCCCAGTACCACACCACTTCTTTTTTTCAATCATCTAACATAACTGCAACTATCTTTTTTATCTTCACCTAACAGAAATTAATCTGCAATCACCACGGTTAATATATCCTGAAACTTGGCTTGATAGAGCTTTATTTTTTGCTAATTACACCCCTGACCTCCACATTTACATGCATATCACTTAAGAAGTATATAATCATCTGAACAAAGTCTCTGATACAACAAAATAAAAAGCTGAAGAAACGTCAGTGGTCCATCCCCAACCTTCAATTGTGTTGATGCTTCTTACACATGCTCCCTCTCATAGCTCCGGCTTGAGGATTACTTCGCAAGTTGCAAACATGTTCAGGAAAGTGAACAATTCTGTGATACAAGTGAATCTGACAGTCGCGGCTGCTTTAAAATCTCATCTCATAATGAAAATATTCTAGCAGTTAAAGAATATATATCATGATGATTTATGAGAATGCTTGTGTACATACATGGACAAATTAGTAATTAATACTATAAGTTAGTAACTATATGGAACTGCTCCCTAAAAAAACAACTCAGGAACTGAGTTTCTAATTCAGAAATGTTCCCTCAGATAAAAACTCAGGAACTGTGTCAACGATCCTAAAATTGTGAGTATTTTCTTTTCAAACAATACTTTTAGATTTTTAGAAATATACCATAACAGAAATTAACAGTCAAAATAGTATTTTATATATACTCAAGTTCAGAGATTCAGTTGAATTGTATTTTATTCAAATAATATTATAATAGCTAGCACATTACATCTTCAGAATTAATATATACTCCAGTATATTGCATCCAGCCCGAATCAAAATTCAGCATCCATCCATATCAAAGTCACATCCGATAAATCGAATTGGAACTTGTATACAACGCTATACATGCAATCTAGTAGCAATAGCATTAGCAGGTTCCTCTTCTTGTGCGGTTCGTTTCAAAAAAGCAGGTTCCTCTTCTTATCAACAACGAAGAAATCAAATTCGATTGAGAGCAAACGCACAAGTACCATGATAATCGAAAATAAATACTAGCTGTTCGCTTGTTTAGTGGGAGGAGGAGATCAACGCGGATGTGAACGCGATCGTCAGGGCCGAAGAAATCGGCATGGCCATGGTCGATAGGGAGGAGATCGGTGCAGTGCAGATGCGCGTGGTCGCCAGCAACGGAGGTTGGCACGGCCGTGGTGGCTAGACAGGGATCAGCGACATCGACGGCGGGAATACCAGGGGTGGAGGATGGCAGGATAATCGAGGTCACCGACGGGGAGATAAAACGGCGGTGGCAGGATGAACGCCGGCTGATCGAAATGGGCGCCACCACCAGAATCGAGCTGTGCAGGAATGGACAGCGGATGGATGCGGCGAGACGGTCGGAGCAATACGAGACTAAAAGAAAAGGAAAACGCAAATACCCAAATTACCCTTAAGCACATAATTAGTAAGTACTAATATACCCTTCTAAATGGATAGTTCAGATCATTTCTACTGGTAGTAGAATACTACGAGTAGAAAGCACCGTAGTCAAGCTCATGAGAATTATGTTGTCCTTACTCTATTTTTGCCCATTTTTTAACCATCAGTTCTTTTTATTCTAATGGCGCGATGACATCAACTGAATTGATCGAGAACAAAGGAAGAGTGAACAGTGCAATAGTGCACAGGTATGTGATTGTTAACCAATTCAGAACTTATATTAAGGAGCTTTTTATATTCTCTATTTTATATCTTATTATGCATCCCTTCACAAAGGTAGTATTCCTGTACTTGAGTATCTTATGAAGCATTCGCATATGAACTATCTGTGTTGTGTGGATCCTCCTCCCTATTGCTTCCATAGTTCCATGCATCAATGGTTGCATATTTCTTTAGTTTATCAAAAAGGTCTAATTTCTCTTTGCTAGGTAATTCACCTGATGGTGTGTAGTCCTGTTGTTTGTGGCAAAATGGATTTTCAAATGGGTTCGATCATTGAATTACATCACCTTTTGCTAAGAAGTTAACTAGATACTTACGATTTGCTACAGTTGAATACAATCTGTTGATCTACAGTTGATCTAGACTGCAACTTCAAAAGATGCTTGGTATTTGATCAGCCCATTGTACTTATACTAAAATTTTAGAAGCAGATCGATGGAAATATTTAAGAGCGAAAGGAACCTGATAATCAATTCCATTCTTGATGAAAATCATCATTTCTTTAATTATTTGCTCACTATCAATTATTTTACGTTTTCAATATGCACAAATTTCCGTAGCAACGCGTGGAGTATCATCTAGTATACTTAAAAGATCACGCTAAGCTGTCTTGAATTGTCCTCCCTTTAATAAAACCATATTGATTTTCATGCACAATTTTCTTAATTACTCCTTGAAGCCTATCAGCCATTAACATAGCCAAAAATTTTAGGCTGATACTCATAAGAGAAATTGGCCTAAAATCATTAACATGTTCTGGGTTAACCTTCTTTGGCATAAGAGTAATATAAGAAGAATTGATGCACTGAAGTTCTACCAACTTAGCGTGGAAATGAGCAGCCAATCTGTAAAAATATTAGGCTATAATTGGCCAGCAATTTTTTATAAAACAACCATTAAAACCATCTAGGCCAAGGGCTTTATCAACTAGAAGCCTTTTGACAAGATCATCCATTTCAAGAGCGAAAAAAGGGTCTACTGGGCTATCGGCTCATGTTCTAAAGGGAAGGGTTGGGAAATGGATTTTTGCTTTGCCTAGGTTTGATTTAAGGTATGAATCGGCCAAGGCAGTAAAAGGACAAGCAAAAACCGACCCTAGTTTAGTTTGTAGAACCCCAACTTCAAGTTGTTGATTAATCATTCATGCAATTGAGTTACTACCTTTCCTTTTCTTACTTGTGTTCTTCGATTCACACACAGGGATTATCCTTCTCAGCGAGGTCAATCGGGATTTCGGAGACGTGGTGCTGCGATTGCAGGGTTTAGATCGTGTTGATCGGAAGCCAAATCGTGTGTGTCAAGTTTCCACCAAATTGATAGTTATCTTCACCTGATGGAAGATCGGGCATCTCGTGACCATCTGTTGATGCGAAAAACACACACTGGCCTAGGAGATCTGCTTAGCTCTAGTGCAGGTCCAAAGTTTGGTGAGATGCGGGCGTGCTAGTCTTGATCCTGCAACTGACAAGATATGTAAATAGTAGATCAAATAGCCGATCGTCTAACAAGCCGATGAGGTAATTCCAGCCAATAGCTGATGCCGATACCAGCCGATAGCGATAGGATTTAAGCAATCGGCTGATGATAGTATAGTATAACAATAATATAATCCAGTAGAAACCAATCGGCTAGCAATGATATGATAGAATAAGCACTGATCTGAAGGTTAAAGCATACATCAGTTGGAGGTCCGATGTCATAAAATCCACAAGATTAGATAGACCAATGAAACCTCTGTTGTCATCGGTTAAATTCAACTTATATGTATATGCTATCCTTATAAGCCGATGCAACGTCTAGATAACTTATCGGCTAGCACCCCGAGAAAACATTAGCATGAACCTATCGGCTTAACAAGACTTATGTTATCAACAACAATCTAGTAGGTCGAACCTAACCGTTGCAGCACGAGATTGTATATGATAATCTAATACTCGATGAGCCGATAGATCTATCTAATGTGATGGATATAATAAATCTATTTATAACATCATTGTGATTGTAGAGATATATCGGCTAAGGCAGAAGGTCGGACCTAACCGAGACAATCCCAACTAAACTGATGCGTCTCTAAACACAATGCAACTAGAGATAGAATTGATATATCTGGTAGGCAAATGTATCAACCAAACCACAGTGATCCAAGAGATCGAAGCGATGTAGTCTTGAACAACACCAATGTAACCGATAGATTCACCAGGGCCGGTAGAACGTAGGACTTACCCCTTCGCCAGAGATCAAACTAAACCGATGCAGCCCCGCGTCAGGTGACAAATTCCGCCGGTTGATAAGTAAAACCTCAGAATAGAGGGCGATACACCGAGAGTAGTTGGATTGATCGAGAGATATTTTACAATGACCCCAGGTGTACATATTTATACCCATGGGGAGATAATAGTCCTTGTCGGACAAGAAAGAAACTTTCCTAAAGATAAAAGAAAAACATAAAGTCCTTATTGGACACTAAACACACTTTCCTAAAGATAAAAGGAAACTAACAAACTATTCCTAATTAATAGATAACTTGCTATGTCGCATCCTCCTTGAACTCGGACTCTTCTGGATAAATTTCCTTTAATTGATCCGACTCCACCAAGAACACAACTGCAGGCGATTTGATGACTCCCATCGGCCGATTCCAAGACTCTGAAGCCGATACTGACTCTAGGTCGATGATGACTTCGGGCTTGCGAAATTTTGTTGTTAACACCATCACTTTGTGCAAGGAATTATGAAGTTAATGGAGGGACTTGAAGAGAGGATTGCAGTGGTTTATAGTGCCCAAATCGCATCTCATGACCATAACTTTGTGCAAGGAATTGTGGAGTTGACGGAGGGACTTGAAGAGAGGATTGCAATGTTTTATAGTGCCCAAATCGCCATTTAATCTAATCGGAAGCTGGATATAATGGCAGTTCAGTAATCGGTAGGACTATTTAGGAGGAGTTTCTGCAGAGTGCAGGATGAAATTATGAGGGAACCAACAATTTCTGGCAAAGTGGGAGGTAATCAAACAAATGAATTTAGTGGGAGCCGGAGGATTCACATGCGTGCAACATTGAAAGGGATCAATAATATGCAGCGTGAATTGTTACATAGTGTTGCATGGGTCGCATGCATCGTCGGATGGGAACAAATCAGATGGGTTGGGTTGGTTGAGTGTGATAGGCTGGATTCACCCGGCAAGGATGAATGACACAGATTAGAAGCAAGGAGCCAAGAAAGACAGACAAAATCAAGAAACACAAAATCAAATGGTGGATCACCTTGTGACTGAAAAATAAGCATTACTTGTATAGTTGCATAGGATGCATGGAACGCTAAGAGCTTAATTGTTCTTAATTGTTAATCAGTTTCCTTTTATGATAGTGTAACAGTAACACAAGTTTATTTTTTCTTGTCAGACTGGTGGTATTTCTCAACGACATTACTAGAAATATGCATTCTAGCAATGGCGCCAGAAATGATCCTGTTATTTATGGTTATAGAATTAATCCGCAAGCGCATATATATACCATTGTAGCATTTCACCTGGAAGTATTCGAAGGTATTGTATTTTTAATCCCAAGGGAAGATAATAAGAGTGAACTTTACTAATGCACTTTATACATATATTACTTATAATTGTCAGAGCCTAAATAGGGGTTAAATATAATATAAAGGTAGAGTGACACGAAGCAAAGCTATTCAATCCTCATAACAAAATAATTATAACTAAGTGGAAGAGAAATAGAAAGCACTCAATTCCTATACTTCTAGTATACACTCAAATCCTAACTTACATCTGCTAATGTACAATCGTGTGGCCAATACCCCCTAATAGTGTCCTCCTGGTACTTCGAGAGACCACCCCGGGTTGCTGAGTTTCTTACGACAACCTGTCATCGCCGTCCAACCGGGGCTAAATACGGAGGAGTACCCTCCCCAGGAATTTGATTAGGAATATATATACTTAGGGGTGGGCATATTTAGACCGAACCAAAAAGACCGAGACCAAGACCGAAAAGACCAATACCGAGAAATTCAGTTACCTGTTCGGTCTCAGCCCTCAGAAGACCGAATTTATTTCGGTCATTTCGGTTATTGGGCTCGGTTAACCGAATTAACCGAAATGACCGAAATTTTGACCCAATAGGCCTAGGAACCCCAATAAGCCCACAAAAAGAAACACTAAAACAAACCCTACCATCACTGCCGCACAGCGCTGCCTCCTCCTCTAACCCCTCCACGCCGCCTCCTCTAGCCCCCACCGCCGGCTCCGCCCCCACCGTGCCGCCGCCTCCTCTAGCCTCCACCGCATCGCCGCCGCCGGCTCCGCCCTCCACCGCGCGGCCGTCGCCTCCGCCCTCTCCCGCGCGGCCGCCGCTTCCATCCTCCACCGCGCTGCGGCCTGCCTCCACCCTCCACCGTGCCGCGGCCGCCGCCTCCGCCTCCACCGCGCGGCCGCCGCCGCCGTCCTCCACCATGCCGCGGCCGACGACGCCGTCGTCCACCGCGCCGCGGCCAACGCTGTCCTCCACCACGCGGCCGCCACTGCCGTCCTCTACCGCGCCGCGGCTGACGCCGCCGTCCTCCACCGTGCAGCGGCCGACGCCGTCCTCCACCGCGCCGCAGCCGACGCCTCCGCCCTTCACCGCGCCAGCGACGCCTCTGTCAAATTTTTTCATTCCAAACTTTATCCTCAAAAATTTCGGTCAAACCGAGACCGAGACCGAAAAGACCGAGACCGAATTTGCCGGTCTTGAGTTTTCTTGGATGAAATTCGGTCTTGAGTTTGCAAAGACCGAACTAACCGAAAAACCGAAGACCGAGACCAAATTTTTTGGTCTGACCGAATGCCCACCCCTATATATACTAACATGGAGGAATACCCGTACTGAGCTGTCACCATTAGCGGCCCACCTCTACTGTCTCGTAGTATATATGCCCAATTAATGATACTTAATAATCTAAGCACCACGCTTACATTATTAAATACTACTCTATACCCGCATGCCCGACATAGAGTGATTGATAATTCAGACATTAAATCCGCACCATTACACCTCTCTGGTAGGCTACCCACACAATTAACATAGAGCAGATATAAAGTAAGACCAGTACTCAAACTAAGTAAAGTACTGAAGATATATAAAGAATAATACTTCATTAATTCGGAAAGTATTACAGAAGAGATTACAGGAGCTGCTAGAGCCATACCGAAAACTCTTCCGAAGACTTCGAGGACTTCTAAACACTATTCTATACTACTCCACTTAGCACTATACTACTAATACTAAAATATGAAGAGGAATTAGCTTGCTTGAGTGTGTTTTGGAAGTGAAGTGAGCTCCTTTTATAGGCCCGGTATGACGGTTACTCCATGCAAAGTGTCCATTTTACCCTCGTAACCGCCATCAACAGCGCATCCTGGACGTCCACGTGTAAGGGGGGGAGGGGGGCGAGCCGATTTGCCCCTGGTTCGGTCGAACCAGGGTTGGCTCCAACCGACCTCCCCTTCGGTATAGTGGCTGACAAGTGGGTCCCATTGTCGGTTTTGACAGTTAAGGCGGTTTCCGGACAGTTACACCTGACATGTGGGCCCTCCTTATCCATTTCCTTGCTTAGGAGTGAGGTTTCTTCACTTTTCTCTTTATTTTATTTGATAAATTCCTGCAACATGTTATTCTCCAAGTACAAGTGGAAATATATTATTTAGAAATAAAGATGCATTGTAAGCATAGCTAGTTCTCCATTATTTTAGTTATATTGACAGTCGGAATTTGTCGGTAACGACCGTCAACACAGACCGATGGACTAGCTATCACCACATAATTTCTTTAACATTACTGCCAGAATCATGGCTAGAACAGTTCTTTCCTGAGCGGATCAATGGATTAGCTATGACATCACACAATTTCTTTAACATTGTTGGCAAAATCACGGCCAGAAACTATCAAGACCTAAATCTGTTGTACCCCTATCCTGCTCAGCAGGTCCAGTAGTGGTGGTTTCTTCAGTTGATGCTATTATTTCTTCATTTTGAAAGATATTTTCTACAACTTGGGCTAGAACTGGTGCTTCTACATTAGAAAGCATATTATGCTCTACTTCAGTTGGTACTTCTCTAGGCTCATTAGAAGATTGATGAGGAGCAATCTCTGTGGCTAAAGCTCCTGCATGATGTTGATCAAGAGAATCCAAGGATGAAAACTCATTTTGGCAAGCTGTACTTTGCAATAAGATCATTGAGATATTGTTGTTTATTGGTCGACAAACATAGAATTGAAACATTAATTGCAGTTAACATAACGATCAGAGAAGGTACTAGCAAAATCACATATGTAAATTAGCACAATGCAACTACAAATATGCACATTGGGCATGAACTACATATGAGCACAAATCAAGTTACAATTAAACAGCCACAGCAGTCAAATAATGCATTGTAGAAGCAGAAAAGTATAACGCAAGTTACTTACGATTCATTTGTTCAGTTGATTGATTAATACTATCAAAGCATTCCTTGATCATTTTGCATATCAGGTCATCTCCACGGACCCACCAATGTTATGAGCAATCATTAGATCAAATATACATCCCTTAGCAGTTGCTAGATTATATGTTACTCACAAAGAATTTGTACTATTAAGAATACTCAATAAAGATTGCATGTTCCCAGTATCTAGGGCAAAACATGTCAAACTTGATCCTAACTACAATAAAAGTAGATACAATAGAATAAAAACTTAGTTGATGTTAACTGCATATAAAATGTTATATATTATTAACACTGAACTTCAAATACGAAGAATATTAACCTGAAAGTTTACATATACCAAATATCTAGAAGATATTAAATTATGGCTATGTTCTTTTCAATTACTAGCTATGGCTGCTATGGTTAAGGATGTGTCAAAAAAATCTAGAAAACAGAAAATAAAAACAAAGAACTATCGAAACTTGCAGAGGCGCAGGTTATCGACACATTGGTGAAAAAAAGAGATAAAATTCACCAACACCTAACAGGAAAGAGGATAAAAAACACATAATATCTAGAAAAATCAACCTACCAACTAAAACATGGGCGCTCCTCACTGTCATGACCGGTGTGGGCGACTCGGTGGTGCCCCTTCTCATTTTCATCATTTGGATCCTCCTCCTTGTGTCGAAGAGGACCACTAGAACATAGAAACAATGGATGGACGGTTTAACAACGCCGGATTGATGAAAGCAGATCCAAAGATCATGTGAGCTGGAGAAGGTCGCCACCACGATTTCCTTCGGTGCTAGATTCAAGCGACGGAAGTCATGGCTTAGACTGCTGAGTTCAAGCTCTTCCTTTTCCCCTAGCAGCTTCCATACCTGGTGATCGCGGAGTTCAAGGAGAACTTCCTAGCGCAATCAGCTTCCCCTTGTTTCTCCACACAGATCAGGCCCGCCAATTGCAGTCATCACGACATCCTAGCAGCTCAGAACCACACCCTCCCCTAAGCGGGGCCGGCTAACTAGCTCTCACTGCACCTCTGCCATCCTTCACCAACCTCGCCTCCGCACGCACTTCCAAGCACCCTCCCCCAGATCGCATAGAGTGGAACTCAAGTATCATATCGAGATCTTGATATCAGTATATCAGTACATCAGACATGCATGACTCCAACAACCCAACCATGCCATGGCTCAATTCAAGCTCAACCTTTATAAAATGCTCCCATTCTTGCATACATACTTAATTTGGTCATGTTTGGGAAGGCAGTGATGGGAAGTAGCTAGGATGCTAGAGCTAGACATGCATTGGTTTTAAAAAAACAGGTGTAAAACATTTAAAATTGTACCTTTTGTTATTACAAATAAAATTTTGAATTAAAATCCTTAATTCAAATATTGTGTCAAGGGGCATTTTGAGTGTATGGTTAAAAATAATATCCATAAAAAAATTTAGATTTGTAGGTTTCAAATAACCTAAACAATATGCACGAGTTACTTAGCCAGCGCGCCAAATGGCACACCCAAATTCTAGTACTAGATAAATACGAAGCATGTTCTGGACAAGTGATAAATAAAGATAAATTAACTATCCTTTTCAACATTAACACAGAATAGTGGCAACAAAGAGAAGTAATGGATATTTTACACATCTCAGTTGAAGGATTAAAATGGAGATATTTTAGACTACCAGCTTATATTGGGAAGAGAAATTAAAAAACTTTCAGTACATTAAAGAAAGAAGGCTTGTAGCAAAATTCAGTGGTGAACAGAGAAGTTATTGCAAGCCATTTCCCTGAGTTTGTACAAACTCAATAGCTGCAGCCAGTATGTCTTCATAATGGAATGCTTTTGTGTTCCCTTTTAAAAAAAATAGGCCGTAAAACTAGCTCCTAACCGGTAGGAAACATAGACACAAAAATTAAAAACCATCAATGTATAACTAGCTAATAAGCAAACCTTACCTTCTCCTTGATGTTTTGCAGTTCATCTTGATCTTTTGCATTCAATTGTTCTCCATGTTGGGAAATAACAACATTCAACTCATTCGTACCTATATGATATGAAAATATATCCATTGCAATCCAAAACTAATTGACAAGATTACGCTAAATGGGTGCAAATTTAACATACCGGTTGTATTGTCATCAAGCAACTGTGTGTTGGAATTAATTTGTGTTCTTGAGATAACGAAATCAAATTGGATTGTCCCATGAGTTGTAAAGAACATGATGCATCTAGAGAATTAGCTATAGTTGGGTTATTGCTTAGTTGTAAAGTTGAAGTTGTACAAGAGAACTAGAAATTGACTACTAGCTAGTGATATTTAGCTGTTTTGAGTATTGTAGCATGTTGGTTGATGTAGAAACCGACCTAAAAGTCCTATAAAAGGACATATACCCCTATGTAAATGGTGTCTTGCCTTGCAATATGTGAAAAATACTTTAGTTCATACACCTTATGTTCTTTTATCCTAGTTTTAGGGCCAACACTGTGTTTGTCTTTTGGATTTCTATTTTTGGTTCATTTTGGAAGCTTTCCACGCAGCAAGTCGTTGACGTACACTATCGGTAATCTTTGGACATTGATTTGTTAGGTGATGTTGTAGATATCTTGTGTTTGGGTAAGTCCAGCCTTCATTTCCACAAAGCAAGCAATGGAATTTGACCTTCTTCTCTTGACAATCTAATTTCAGACAATTGACCACAATTTGCTATGTCCTTGATTCTCATGCCTAGACGATTACAATAATCAGATATTATATTTAGCAATGTTATGACTTGGTAAAAATGATCCACACTTACCCTACTTGTTTTGGAAAGTTCAGCCCACAATAATCTTTTATAAAGTTCACCATGTTGTTCGGGTGCTCTAGAGATCTGAAAAGAAAAACTTCAAACAATCACTTCCCAAATCACAATAAGTTCTCCGGTCAAAAAAAATCACAATAAGTTCACAAATAAGAAGTTTAGTACGTAAAGGAGATATTGGCTGCAAATGAAGGCGAGATAGTTATAGTGCTACTTTAAGAAGTTTTAAGCAATGTGACAAGAGACATATGCAAATTATGGTTGAAAAAATGATCAAGCCAACTGTGTTGGAGAAAGGAAGATCATCCAATCATTATAATGGATCTTAAATGATATAGAGAAGCTATATATTTCATCAAGCAACAAAGGTATGGTATTTGATACGATTAATGCAACAATTGGACAATGACACAATAGGTAATGTTACCTAGTAGAACTAAAGCTATTCTTAATATCATCAATCAGAGACTTGATGTGTTCACTGCTTGCATATGGAGTAAAAGTTTGACCAAAAAGGTACAAGCTTCAAAAACATTATTGGAAAGCAGTAGATCAATCGGCATCCTCCAATGGAAGTGAATGAAAACCTCAGCGTGATCTCATTCATCCATAAACCTCTTCAAGTAATCATTTAATCCTGCCCAATTTTGATGGTTGATTAACAAGCTCTTGTAGGGATAGGCAATCAACCCTGTAGGTATTGAATGTAAAATAAAAATGTAAGAAGATATGCAAGTCAATACGTAAGCTTGTTTAACTGGAGGCATGCAAGTGGTATTCGTGCTTTAGGGGTGTAGCCATTCTCCCCGGGCAAACGGCCACACGCTTGCGCGGCGCATGAACGCCCCCTGCCGTCCCAATCATCTACTCTCCAAAACTCCATTGTCCTCGCGGCTCCGCGCCATCGATCGCAGCCCGCCCTGGTGCTATCCCACCAATAAACTCCTCGACTCACTATTCGCTAAACACCGTTTGCCTCGCTCCTAGATGCACTTGAGAGGGAGTGCGGCGTAGGTCGAGAGGAATGGGTGCACACAGTGCCATTGCATGACCTCGCTTGGTCGCTCTGATGATTCTTGCCATCCGGTGCAGCTGAGGCGGCAACTTTGCTGGACAGTGCTGTGGCGTAGCGTCGAGCCGACCACCAAGGTGTCGTCTGTGATCATGTCACGTCTGCGTGCACGTGGTCAGACATCCAAACCATAGTGATCAATGACAAAACATGTACTCTAGATGCTTGTTGATGGCATTTCTTAATGTTTCTCTCATATTTAATATAGTTACTTAAAGGAACACAAATTTATTATTATTCTTCCAACCATCCACTATTACATAGCTGCAACAGCATGCACTCTTTTATTGCTTATGATTTATTTGAAAACCATCCTTAGCAATCCAAGCCTATGATTGACATTTCTTGGTTATGCACTCACAGATATGTCTTGGTAGCTCTTGTAGGCATGACTAGGAGTGAACACACCTAACTCATCTCCCCTATTGTGCTTGAGCCTCCTAGCTTCTTCTCTTGAGATACGATATGCATTTGCTACAACATCGTCAGGAAGTGCGCGGAAGATGGAATTCTTTCCTGCCATGTGGCTAACCATGGAGTTAGGGTTGGTTTTCAATGCAATATATGAGCATCCTTCCCTTTGTGCCTTTTTAATGACTACATGGTGTTGTGGTATAATTAGAAGCTGCCCACGACGGAGCTCTCCATCGAACACTGTCTTTCCATTGTTGTTGACGACTTGAACTCGGGCACGACCTTGAGTAATATACACGACACTATGAGCGTTGATGTTCCAAAAAGGTGAAAGGAGTGCGTCCTGCAATAGAGAGAACATTGTCAGCATAATTTTCAAAATATTTTCTTTCATGAGGATAAAATGTCATGTGGTTTTACCTGATATAAATTTACTTTAACGGCACTCATCTGTACAAGATTAAGAATGGGGAACTTTTGGCCATTTAGATATGTGATCCTTCCTGCTCTGGGGTTGTATGTATCTGCGAGGTTTGGGTTGTCGATATTTTGCCTTACCCTCATGGTACAAAAGGTCTCATCCAAACCATTAGAGCAACTACCTTGAAGTTGTTTTTGTTGATATTGTGTTTGGCCATAGTCTCTCGGTTGCACCTGTTCTTGTTGTTGCTCTTGCAACGATGCATATGGTTGGAGCAAGGAAAGCCCATGCTCAACACGAACTATTTCTCCTCTTTGGTCATTTTGGCACTGGAGTTGTCTTGCTACTCCACTACTTATGCCAAGAGCCTCGCTAAGTAGTTCAACACTAAATCCACCAAAGATGTTCTTCGAATTGTCCCTTGCCTCATATCTATACAATTGTTGACCTATCTTATTGTTGCCAGCTAAAAAGAAATCCTAACAATCCATAAACAAACAATTAGTATGTCAAAAGGGAGTTGCCCAATAAATCAAATAAATGATTGGAATACTTAGGGTAATGACTATAGATAATATACGATGAATTACCCTGTGTCTAGGATCAAGTTGGTTAGCACTATTGTATATATCAGTGACATATATGGCAACAATTGGTGCATCACCATCATTGTAGCACCAATGAGCAACACCAGCAGGCAATGCAACTACATCCCCCTGTTGAAAACGGTGGATCTTTTGATGTTCATCTCTAAATTTATGGCTTTGGCTTTGGCCTTCCAATTGTTGGTCTTGCTCGGATTGCTGAAACTGTTGTTGATAGGTCTCAGGACATCCTGGGAAAGTTGGTCCTGTTATACCTCTGCCTGCAAGTGTGGATTGCCATGTTAATAAAATGATATCAGTACAAGGATTAATCAATATATACTTAAATGTAATCACAAACCTTGGATGACATATACCAAAGTTGCTCCATTGGAGTAGTGAGGTAACAGAAGACCTCTAGGTTCGATAACTCGACGGACAACAGATACTCCAGTACATTGAAACAACTCATTAGAGACATCAAAAAACTCAGTTGTACCAGCTTGGGACCTTACAGTGCGAATCGGCTCAAATGCTTGCAACCGATCAAATCTGCACTCTCTTGGACTTCCACGGCGAGAACTTTGCCATTGACTAGTACTTTGGCTAAGAAGTTGGGCTAACGAACCATTACACAAGAGGAACAAGCAAACGACGGAGAAAACTATAGGGAATTTGATGGTTGCCATGTTTTTGTGGGACTGAACTCAATGCTTTTGTGAGAAATGGTGATATATGTTGGTCCTTTTATAGTGAAGTAAAGTAGTGATCGACTAGATGTTAAGATAGAGTTTGTTAATGTCCACATATGAAGTGACTCACTAGATAGAAGTAAGGTACACAAAAGGTGGATAGATAAATAGACATACAAGTATCAATGGGATGCACAATGGTCTGTTTGATATCCTTTTCTTTGCTTTTATTTTTCAGTGAGCCTTCTTGTCATCTTCCACAAAGAATTACGTGCAAGGTGGACTATACGTTGTGTGTTGCTTTAGTGATTGCTTTTGGGATGAAACTTCTACAGCAAGCACATCACTTTAAACAATCAGTTAGACCTACTACATTTTGGAGTCACAAAAAGTGAATAAGTCATAACCACGTCATATATTATCTCTTGTATTGCTACATGACAAACAAAATGCAGTTTGTTTAGGACATATGTGCTTTTGGTTTTGGTTTCTTATGAGCAAATTTATTACTTTAATTTTATGCATATCTTTTTTGATGATCACGATATTAACCCATCCAGGGGCATGAACCAGTATAAAAAAATCCTTGCATTTTGTTCTCTTGTTCCATGCTCGCATATACGTTGGTTTCAGCTATACAAAGGTCTCTCAAATACCATGGTCAGGTATAACCTAGCAGCACATTTCATTATAAGCCAAGAGATAGGATATTCACAAATATAATATCATGCAAGTTGGTAGCAAGGATGAATTACTTTCATCTTGGAACAATACTATAGCATGTGCTTGTGAAGATAGTAAAGCACTAAGCTATAAGAAGCTACACTTACATTGCACACTAACCTAAAATTCTTATACAACTTTGAAACTTATATCTATTGAGCATTGCATTGAGTATTATATAGCAATATCTAGCACCATGGACTAACCATGTAACCTGAATGCTCTCCAAATAGTTTCGGTTATTTATCTTTCTTCTAGAACAATTTGTTTTCAGGTAGATTGCATGTCTTCATTTTAGAAAGCAAAGAAAACACGTAACAAATGGGACAGTTACAGCCGAGGAAAGCCTTTGCTGTAGGAGAAATCCCACAAAGCCTTTACTGCAATGAATTTAGGGACATATACCTTAGCAAGAAGCACTTCTCATAGAACCATTTTATGCGTTGGGAAATTACATCAGCCATACTTTAGCCCATGTTTAGACGGTGGGATTTTTCTCCTAAGTTATAAGAAATTTAACCATTGCCGCAAGTTTAACTTCATTTGGTTGAATTCCACTTTGAGATATGAGATTAGGTAAATGCATGGAAAAAATGCATGTCTTGTAAAACATCATGGTCTAGGCATATAGGTTCCTTCAAAAGTGATGTGATGAGGACAACACTAGCTCGGATATGACCATGGCTACATTATCTATATATCAACCAAAGGTGCATGTATTCTATGTAAGATTTATGTGTTATATATTTGAACAAATATTACTGCACCATGAGTTTTGTGTGTTCTTATTTGCAGAGTTACGTTTTTGAGTGACGGGAAAGACACCGAACGCAAGGGATGAATGGATGATCAAATAAGTGACATTCCTTAGTCTACTCCTACATCACCATGTCACTTTTGGTCCACAAGAGGCAAGACATTAAGTTCTGTACATTTTGAATTCGGATTCGGGCCTTCTGACAGCATCAACTTCAAACGGAGGCCCATGGACTATGTTAGGATGCTGATGAGGAACTACAACTCTCACAGTCCATTAGTACTCGTTGGAAAACTTATGGAGTATACTTTCATCTCCTAAGTTGTTAGGAATATGCAAAACAAGCCACGTACCTTATCCTGACCAAGTCTGATTTGGCCTTAGACCTTGTAATTATGTCATGGGCTAAGACCAAGGGGTAGATGCCCTAGGGCTAACCTTAGGACATCCCTAATCAAATTTATTCAGTAGCCTTCATCGTTTAGAATCAGATTTTGCTTAGACTATTCTGCCAAATGCAGTTTCACAGCTAGTTCGGTTTGTAGAACCCCAACACCAAGTGTTTAATCATTCATCTATAAATCAAGTTGCAATCTACCTCGTTCTTGCTTGTGTTATTTGATTCGTATCAGAGATTAAACCATATGATCTGGATCAAACAACCCTCCATTGCTCGATTGCTCCATTGCTATCGAACGTGAAGCCCAGCACAATACTCATTTTCTCTCCCACAACACTATGGTTAGCCCAGTCCAAATCTCTACCCTACTATCTAGCACCGGTTGTCCGACATCATCATTGAGATGCGAAACGCCGCTCGCCGCACACCCCCACAGTAGTGACGCCTCCCCTTTTTCTCCCTCCTTTGGTATCTCCCATTCTCAGTAACTCTCTTTACTGTGCATTGATATCTCTCCTTCACATTCATCTTCTCCATAATTATAAACAAATTGAAATTGTCAGTTGAATGGAGACCATGCCTGCATTGCTGCAACTGCATCGCTCTTCAACATCATGGCCACAATCAGCTCCATGGTACGATATGTTTGCCAGTAGATTCTAATAGTCTCCAGTATGCAAGCCTCACTTGCCGATTCGTTTGTTTATGTCGATTCACCTACCTATTCCTATGTCACCCATCTATTTTTCAAGAGGCATATATTTCTTCTCTCCTTTATTTTTTTAGCCCAATCCCACTTTTTTATACTAATTCATTTGATTTCATTTTTTTCCTATGTTGATTAATCCAATTCCTCCTGAAGTGAGGGCAACAATACATCAGACTATACACTAGTCCCCTTTCTCAATTTTGATGTTTTTAGATTTTGGTGATGCTGTTGAATGAAATGCTGAATAAAGATCTCTGATGTGATATCCGCCTCTATGCAAGCTATAGTTTTGCTCCTGACGGTATGTCATTTGAATGATCTCTTTTCGCTGTCTCAAATTGTCTGTCGTTCTGTCTTTTTGTGGCTATTGATTATATTCTGTGATCATATAGCTGTGTACAAGGATACGAGTATTCATGTTCCATGGGTTCCAATTTGTTTTCGTAATCAGTTTTTTGTAAGTGGATGTCTATTCTAGATCTAGCTGAAAAATATATGCAGGTGTTCGTATGACAATTGATGAGCTACGTATCAATCCATCATTCAATTCAAGATGGGTTGCAAGTTATGATCCTAACCAACCACTTGGGTAAAGGGAATTCTGTATTGAAAACTTCGTTTTTACCATAATCCAAAGATGTGAAACTAATTCCAACAAACCAGATCAAAACATGTTTGCCTACAATATATTCGTCTTTCAAGGAACTTAATCAACGGGAGTAGTAATATACTTTTGAGAGTATTTTTAAATTTGCTATTTCGAGGCATTTTTATGTACAGGTGATTTGACAACCATGTAAGTTGTGATTCCATTCTTATGTACAGGTGATTGATTCACTTTGAAACCTAATGATTAAGTAGCGTTTGTTGTTAGTCATGATTTTGTTCATGCAGTGATGATTGAGATGTCCAAGACAAGCGCATGTATGCAAAGTTGCGAAAAATGTGAAAAGGTTTGTCATCCATTGCTAATTCAAGCTATCTGCAATCAGGTTTATCTTGCAGAATGCTTTTCTAGCATCATAATAAGGACATATTGCACAAAGATATCAGGTTAACAAATAAATTATCATCTTGAGAAAAAATATATTCTCTTTTTCGATGGACAGTCATTGGAGTAGAACTTCAGTATCAGGTGCATTGTAAATGTAATCCATGTTTATTCTTTCAAGACATATATTGGTCTCTTTTTCTTTAGAAGTTTTCACCAATGTCTTACAAACTCAGCTACTATTGCTTCCCTGTTTTAATTTGAGTTTTCTCAGCACTACTTGCATGATTGAAGAAACAATATCCATGATTGGTTCACAGCAGGGGCGGATCTAGAAATAGAATGGAGGGTTTATCTCCTCCCTCCAGCCCCCTTTCTCTTCCTCTCCCTCTTCTTCCCCCTACCCCTCCCCTTCTCTCAATGGTGATCCAGCACCTACGCTGGATCTGCCCTCTGGTTCACTATAAATACCTTTTCCTACTTCTCCTAAGATATATCACCTATAATATTTTTCATGTTGAATATTTCTTACCAATTTTTGCAGCAACGCGCAGGGTACCATCTAGTATAGAAATGTTTTACTTCCAGAGATATCTTGTGATCAAATTTTTGAGAATTTTTCATGACCATTTTAATGGTAACTAGGAGATATTCCCTAAAGAAATCAAAATAGTTTCCTTCTATATTTTCTACATATCTCTTTCAATCACTCCCTAAAACTTCATGTACATTGACTTGGTTGTACATTTATTTAGGGACAATTGCATCTGTGCCCCCACTTTGAAAGCCAATTGTTGTTTTGCACTCACATTTTAGGGTTTGCATTTTTACCCCAAGCACTACCACAAGCCCGACCGCAAAGGTAAGTGCTAGATCCTGATCCCGCTTCTGGCCTCCGATGGCGTGCTAGACATGATGTTTGTTTTGTGTTTGCTTGCTTGCAGAGTTCACCAAGGTGGTGGCGTGTATGCTGCAGAAGTATCAGACGCATTGAGAGCCTTATCAGACACGGCTCGAGAGCCTTAAACTTGGCTTATTGTGCTTTGAACCAGGGGTGGATCTACAGTAGAAGACCGGTGTCAGGCGACACCGATGACTTTCAGCAAAATCTATAGCGAAACTTCTTATCCATATGCTATAACACCATGATCTAAGCATAATTAGCATACCATGACACCGATAGACACGTTCTGACACCAACGAATCGATTTTCTGGATCCGCCACTGCTTTGACACAGCTGCAAACCAGGAGCCAGATCCGAACAAAATTCAGGTGGTGTTTCATCACTTGGTTACTAGTACACCAGAATGAGTTGAACACTTTGTCAGTTACTCAGTTTTAAGTTTAACTCAATTTTATTCCACAACCATGTTAACTCAATTTTATTTGACTGCTATCGTTTACTCAGTCTTTGGTAGTTTTTCTTAGCTGCAGAAGTTTGTCACTTTGTCAGGTGCTCAGTCAAATCCAATATTAACTAATTTTTATTTTACTGTTGAGAAAATTTCACTTGAATACACTTCTGTTCAATCTAGTTCCAGAATCTTCATGGTTTGCATGCTTTTGGACATCTATATGTTGTGTACTTTTGTGCATATATGGACTTGTAATATGATCTGGACTGTAATATGTGGTAATGTGTCCTCTATGTTGTGGACATGTGATGCATGCAATTATGTTTGTGGACACTCGGTAATGTTTGTGGTCGATGACTTATATGTATCATGGCTAATTTGTATGGGACACTTTTTAATGCTTGCTTTATATGTGACTTGTGCTAGTTGTGCCAAAATTATGTCGAAATGCTGTCCAAATTTTATTTAATTTTTGGTCAAATTTTGTAATTGTCTAGTTTTTGTGATTTTTTTTGTTAAAAATACAAAACATCACAGTAGATTCCCATATTTGAATTATTCACGTAAGCTGAAGTCACAAAGTAGGGGCAAAATCACACAAAGCTGAAAAAATGGGGGCAAAATTGCAATAACAACTGAGGGTATAAATGTCCTTTTCTTTACAACTAACACAGTTAAAACCGGCTGTTAGAAGTGGGGGTACACGGCTGCTTCAGATTCAAAACGTGGGGGTAAATCTGTAAACCCTAAAAAGTGGGGGTAAAACAACAATTGGCTTCGAAAGTGGGGGCATAGATGCAATTGCCCCATTTCTTTATGTCGTGTTTTTATGTCTACCTTTTTATCTTTGACAAACCTTCCGATACATACATTCGGCAAAAATGAATTGATTGGACTGTTTTAAGCTAATGGTCATTTAGAGTAGTATTATGGGTGAGTTGTGCAGGGAATTTAACTATTTGCCGCTATTGCGTTTGCCAATTCTTCAAATACTCTTATTAGTTTTGGCCTTTATGAATTTGCCACTAGTAAGAGTTAATCCTATATACCTATACAAGTGAGCCCCACTATGATCCCAGTTAGTGTAGTTATTAGCAATTTTCTGAACTGTGGTTAAGCCACATCATCTATTTGATTCTCAGCCGGTCGATTACATCTCACTGGTCCTCATTGCGTTATCGTAGCACCGATTGCCACCGCACTGATCCTTCCCCTAGCCCGCCTTCACCACCCACCGCATCGCCTCCCGCCTTCTACGCCCCCAGTGCCGCAGGTGGACCCTCTGCCCCACGGCCGAGTCGCCCCTCCCTGTCCTCCCCGTGACGTCGCACCCTAGCGCCGCAAGTGCCTCCCAACCTCTTCGCCTCTTCGCCTCCTCGGCGTGAATGGAGAAACGGAACCGTCGGTGGACACACACAGCAAGAAACGGAAACCGGTTGATCCCTGAGTCCCATCTATTCATCTTCATTTTTTGAAACAGTACGTCGCTTGCATTATTCTGGCCTTCTTTCCCATCCTATTTATGTATGATGATATACACAACAGCTGAAGAAAAGTGGTACACAGCAGCTGGATCGATCTGCTCGGCCAACAAACAGCTTCTCCTCCATACAAGAACAAACGTCTCTGGATCAATCTGCTCGGCCAGCAAGTAGCTTCTCCTCCATACAAGCACAGCCCTGGATTAATCTGCTCTTCCAATAAAGGGGTTGTTCCACTGCTTGCTAATCTAACATGTTCCAGCGTAGGTTCCTCCCCCACTCAGCTAAAACTTTTTATAATACATATTGATTGATGCGAATTGAGTAGTCACACTAATTTCTTCGTGATTCAATTATGAATTTCCAACCGATTTTCAGTATCCCAAATTGGTCACTTCTTTTTTTCCCTGTATAACAGTATTTGCACTTACAGTTTAAGTATTACCTTCAATTTCTTCATAGGATTAACTACTTTGATTTCCTCTTGGGTTTATTATTGGATTAAATAATTCACAACCATTATACCCATGTTGTTGAACTATTGTGGGGAAATTTCTTCGACGGTAATACGTAATAATATAATCCTTTTTTACCCTAACTATACAAATTCTATTATCATGCTCTTTTGTTTTCCATTTTTATTTTTTCATTTTTATGATTATTCAGGTTACCTTGCATCTGTCAAGCACCTTTGTATTTTAAGGTTTTAGTATTCTATAATGTAACAAGGAAAGTTTAGTAGTACACTTGCTTCACGAATCACTACAGATAATTCCTATCACCGAACAATGTTTAGTGAATCAATAATTCCTTTCACTAAATGACATTTAGTGATTCAATGATTTTATATGTATCTTGCGTACTTGGGGTACTAAATGATAAGATGAAATATAACTTCAGATAAATTCCCAATTTATCAAAAGTTTGGTGATCCTTTAGACTGAGTTCTTATCTCTACTTTCCCAACTCACCTCTCTCTTTTTCGCGCGCAAACTTTTCAAACTGTTAAACGGTGCGTTAGAAATATATATGAAAGTTATTATAAAAAATCATATTAATCCATTTTTCAAATTTATTTTAGCTAATACTTAATTATGCGCTAAATGTTGCTTCATTCTGCGTGCTAGGGAATGAGGGTTTCTAACCCTCACTTCCGAACACAGCCTTAGTCAGCCCTGAGAGCATTATTCAGTGAAGCAAAGGCTCAGAGATGGATTTTTTTTTTATCATATGCAACACGGTGTTCTCATATAGATTCTTTTTGTGTGATTTTTGAGGCTTTAGCAATTCTTTCTGTAACCATCAATGTAAGTGCCAGCTACAGTTTGTACAGGTCCCAGTCTTCTTTGATTTTGTTTACCAAATATTACCTGACCTAAGTTCACAATTTAAGTCATAACAGCATGATCTCAAAATTCTCAAATTAACTTAAAATAAGTTACTGTTTATTTTACCTCAAACTTACATTGATTCATATATCAAGTTTATTTTCCTCATGTACTGAGAAACTGCATAATTTATCAACTTTTCATGAATCCCATTTCCTCGTATGAGGTAGCATCATATCTTTGTTTCTTAGGTGAATCCTGTTTGTTTTTTAAGATATGATGATGATCTTCAAACTTCCATCTGTAGTACATATATATATATAAGATAAGAACTGCATCGAGGATTTTCAGTATTGTTCTTGCCCCCCATAGATTTGGAAGCTAGCATTTGATCAGTAATAATAAACTGAGTTCGGGAAGCCTACAGCAGATGAGAAAAAAAATACATATACAATCGTTCAGCTCTTGCCTCTGCAAGAGGTAACAAGCTTGCTTTTTACTGTTGGGTTTAGTCCCACATCGGTAATTAATAATGGAGAGCACGACTTAAAAGGTGAGGGCGGTCCTCACTCATCAGACTAGTCTTTTGGATTGTGTAGGCCATGGACCTAAAGTTGTAGCTCCGGTTGGGCCTGTGGTGGAGCAGGCCTAATGTGACCTGGGTGGGCCGAGTTGCGCACTCTAACAAGTGTTTTTTGAGTTGTGTAGGTCCTGGACCTAAAGTTGTGGAGATTGTTGGGTTTAGTCTCACATTGGTAATTGATAAAGAGGGAGCACGACTTAAAAGGTGGGGGCGGTCCTCACCCATCAGACTAGTCTTTTGGGTTGTGTAGGCCCTGGACCTAAAGTTGTGGCTCCGGTTAGGTCTGTGGTGGAGTAGACCTAATGTGACCTGGGTGGCCCATGGTGGGTGGGTCGGGTTGCGCACTCTAACATTTACCATTAACCTTATCCTATTGGTTCATCGTGAATAAATATACTCCTATTTTGTGTAAGGCACTATCGTGGTGTTTTACATGAGGAGGTCTCAATGCACGGAAAGTGAAGCATTGTGCAAAAAGTTGCTCCATTAGGAGTTTCAGACTACACACTGTATTGCGTCAGTTTCCCTTCTTTACACGTACATTATTTTTCTCACAAAGTGTACCTGGATTTTTAAATTCTATTTCAATACAAATATCCCGCAGCAACACGCGGGGTATCATCTAGTTTCTTTAACTATTTATTACTTTTACTGACGTGGCACGCCAACTCACATGCCACCGTGGCTTCTCTTCTCCCTTCATTCAAACTCGAGCAAAACGGCGAGCCGAGACAAACAAGGACACCGGACAAGCAAGGACATCAGGTTGATCTAGTGTGAAACGACGATGGTGGCGGCAAGAGGTGTCCCGAGGTTCGACTCGTCTGCATGTGGCGTCGTTCGCCCAGAAGGTGATGGAGATGGTCGGAATGCGAGTGGCAAGGTTCAGATCCCAAGAGAGAGAGAGATGGCTAGCAAGCTCCCGTAGTGATCTCGGTCGCCTTAAGCTATCACAATGTGTTCCTGGACATGGAGAATTTATCTCCCTTGAAGTTGAAGGTATAGGTGAAGTGAGAGTGGCCAACATCGTTGGGGGTGCGGAGACGAGCAGAAGGATGGCCATAGCACCTTCCATGGCGGCAGAACGGGAGGGTAAAAGTTGTAAGGAACCCTAACCATTGTGAGGCAGAGCTGGTGGCGCAAGGGCGTAGCAGTGAACAATGTGAGTTTGCAGATCGACTCGCGACCTCGACGGTGGCTTGAAGAATCGAGAAGGAGCGGCAGGAGCCAGGCTGGGTGAGTTGGAGGGACGGGAACGATGTGAGATTGCAAATCGACTCACGACCTCGACGGTGGCTTGAAGGAATCGAGAAGGAGCGGCGGGAGCCAGGCGAGTGAGTTGGAGGGACGGGAGCAATGGGAAGCCGGATAGAGGAGAAACGTCGGGACAGGGATATCATCGGTAATTAGGATTGGTGGCAGAGCAGTGAACGGCTTGAGCTTATAGACGAACACGTCGAAGGAGACGACGGAGGAGGAGATTAGGAGAGGCTGACGGGTAGGGTCCATACTTTTTTCACACTGGTAAGGCACACTCGCATACCACATAGTCAAAACTGATAAATACTTGTGAAATCACCTCCCTTCAACTATAATTTTATAAGCCCAAATCTTTAAATGGGCAAGCAGTTAAATTTCCGAGTTGTGCCGGTCCCCTATGGTGGTCGATCCACGATTTCCAGATTCCACACCAGGGGGGCTCCGCCAGCCCATCTGACTCATCGAGCCCGCCCCAGTCGATCTCGTCTCCTCTGCTCCCCCACACCCCGCGCGCGTTCTCCCCTCGCCCGCCGCCTGCGCGCCTATCTCCGCCGCCCGAGAGGTGGCGCGGTGCCCAGCGCGCGTCCTGCTGCTTCCACCGCGTCCTCGCCTGCCTGCCTGCCGGTGAGCAACCCCCTGTACCTACGCACGTCCTCTCTCTCATCTCCTCTTTCCTACATCTATCTATCTTTTTTTTTTAATTCCTTCTTGATTGAATTGGCGTTAACCCTAGCTTCTCTTCTAGATCCCGGATTCAGCGCGAATAGCCTGGCCCCCTTCGCGAGGCATTTTTTCCAGTTTAATATTTACCTGTTTGTTCCATGATATTTCTCACAACAATCCTCGACTTTTTAGAAAGGATCTGGTAGCGTAGCTAGCTCATTCGGGTTTGCATTTTGGGTAAAATTGGTTCTTGAATGAGTTGCGCAACCGTGCGATCTTGTTTATTTAGCGTTAATATCCTAGCCATCTTATGCCCTTGCTTGAACAAGAGAGAAATGGACTTCAAATCCCCGCTGGGTGATGTCTCCTCACCTTCTTATATATAGCAAGATGAATCTTACTGAACTGTGTGAGGTTGCTTCGAAATTGGCCACTCGAATCGATTTTGTCGTGCTTTTGGGGATAAAGGAAATGGTTAGTTGTTGGCTTCACTCCAGTGCTCTAGGTTTGGGGAAAGTTTGTGGTTCAATAAATGATTTTGATAATTCAGCGTTGCGTTGGTCATTTCTGGTTTTTTCTTGATTCATTGTAATTGCAAATGCCTAGTTCCTCCCGTTTAGTTTTATTGGCTCAGCGTATTATTGCTTGTGTAAACACACAAATTTATTACCCCAGAACACACATGCCTGATATGAGGAAATCATGTGGCTGTTTAACACGTCATATGATATTATGAGTGCTCCCAAAAATAATATTGTGCTTGTATTTCACTGTTTCTTTGTGCTAACAGTGCAAATGGGATGTAAGCGAGAATTCAAACTGGACATATTTGGCCCTTTTGAAACTTGAGGAACCGGCTTGTTTGGCAACTCGAGGGAAGGAGATTGGGAGTTTACACGAGAGTATTAATGGTGAGATTAAGATGGGAATTTGATTTTTAATCCCAATATCTTGTTTGGTAGAGGTGGTGGAAATTGATAGGGAGTTTAGTTGGAGATTAGGTCATTAATGAAAACGGATGGCTGAGATTTGTTTAGGCAAAGTAAAGGAGGAATTCCTCCCAATTACCACCCACTACCCAGTTACTGAAAAAAAGGGAGTTCCTTCCTCAATTCTTCATACCCATCCCACCAAAATTCCCATGTTTCCCAACCAAACAAAACAGTTAATAGCCTCATCCCTCTAAATTCCCAATCCCTCCTAAAAACTCCCTCCAACGAAACAGGCCGTAAGTGATTCATTTGGAGAACTTGGGGGGACTAACTTGATCAGTAAACCTTTTGTCCTGTGTGCCCATTGGCTAGTGGCTATGCGCAGTCTCTTTGAATGGGTCTATCAGTATATAGTCCATTTATACTTCCTATTTAGTTTTATGGCATGAGCTGAGAATATGCTTGCGCTGATAAAAAAATATTTTCTTGTAGTTGTGTCACTTGCATACTTTTGGTAAAACTCTTAACATTTCAGATGACCTAATTGCCACATTTTGTGTTGTGGTGCCTTTAACTGTGAAATACTTTTATGATCGTATACTTGATATTGTGCTTTAGCCTTCCATTCACTTGCTTGCATGTAGGTTCCTGTATTTTATTATCTTGCTGCAAATGCTATTGTCAGCTTAATTTGTGTTGTTTTACGTTCTGGGTGCTCTTAACAGTATCAGTGTCCTCATGCATGGTTTTCTTGGTTATTTCAGATCCCACAAGTAGAATTTTGATGTTGGCAAAATCAGGGTCTTTGAGATAGCTTACCCTTTTGGGCTAGAGAATGTGGAATTTCGCGTCCAGTGCTTGGGGATCTGGTTTAGGGAAGAAGAACACTCCCAACTGCACCCCGTCCAATGGTGATTGCTCTGATGATGAGGCATCTTCGTGTACAAGCAGGGAAGAAGGCCTTGAATGCCCCATATGTTGGGAGTCCTTCAACATAGTGGAGAATGTGCCATATGTACTATGGTGTGGCCACACCATGTGCAAGAACTGCATCCTAGGACTTCAATGGGCTATCATCAAGGTTCCGACGGTGCCAATCCAGCTACCATTCTTTGTCTCCTGTCCCTGGTGCAATCTCCTGTCGCTCCGCATTATTTACAAAGGGGATCTCGCATTTCCACGCAAAAACTACTTCCTCCTTTGGATGGTTGAGGGGATGAATGGTGAGCGAGCCAGATCGCGCTCTGCTATTCATAGTGAGCAACAAACTACATGGCTCTCAAGTAGCAGTAGGGCAAGTGGAAATGAAGGTTATTCGAATCCCATCAGACGTCCACTCCCACCACCGGTTGAAACACAATCCCCCAGTGTGAACCATGCCAATCATGGGGTCCCCATCTTGAATGCAGAGAGGGTACAGGCGTCGTTGCGCAAGTCGCTGTCCTTCTTGGTTCACCTGACTGCCAAGTTTCCCCTGGTGTTCATTTTCCTCCTCATAGTGCTCTATGCAATCCCTGCTAGTGCAGCTGTCTTGTTATTATACATCCTTATCACCGTGTTATTTGCTCTGCCCTCCTTCTTGATCCTGTATTTTGCTTACCCTAGCCTAGACTGGCTTGTTAGAGAAATCTTTGCTTGAGATTTCCTTTACAAAACACTGCTGGCGAAATCTCCACGCTGTTGTTGGATCTGTGTATCTGAACTGAATTCTTTCTGCTCTTTCATGTCCTTGTACGTGTAAATGTTCCAAGGACATGCGTGCCCTTGTTAGCTTTTTTTTCTTTTTCTTTTGGTGTTACAGTTGTATATTTGGAAACAGTAGAAAGCCAATGTCTGTCCTCTGTAGACATGATCACTCATCTCCTAGTACAGCCTGATCTGGAACAAACCAAATTCTACAACTCCAAAAAGGAATATGTGTGAAGTGCACAGCATGAGATGGTCCTCCTACAACTACAAGCTGCTAAAAGAGAAATGGCAAGCTATCGCCACATGAAGTTTATCAATTTCTGCTATTTATATCCCCTTCGTCCCCTTTCACTTGCACTACCAGTGTGATTTTCTCGTATCTTTGACTAGTAATAAACTTCATGATGTTTTTGTTAAACACAAGTAGTATAGTGATATTTAGCATGCAAAGTACTTTGATAATATGATATCTTTTTAAATGTTCATAAGTTTTTAAATAAAAAGGATGAAAAATCAAAGTTTGTACATAAATATTACTACCTCCGTTTTTAATAGATGATGATGTTGACTTTTTGTCACATGTTTAACCATTCGTCTTATTAAAAAAATACGTAATTATAATTTATTTTGTTGTGAGATGATTTATATGTTATACATCAACGGCGTTACCTATTAAAAAACATAGGGAGAGTAATGCTCCGCGTAATTCGACAATTACTTGTGCTATCATGAGCAAACATTTTAACTGGCAAAAAGACCTTCAAACATGATCATCACCACAAGGGTCAGCCGCACGCGTGCAGTGAGGTAGGATATGATAGCTCCCCATACAGGTCCAAGTTGTGAATGGAAGCAAAAACTATTTTATTAGGCAGAACAAGCGTTTTCTGTGACATGATCACACTCACACGCGAGTGCAACTTGGCAAGATGCAAATCCAACTTGGCTGTCTTGGCTGGGACTGGATGCTTACATGACAGAAGCAACTTGGCCGGCATGGGTATCTTCCAAAATATTCTATCTCTCCTCTATCCGGAGCCCAACTAGCAAGGAAGGTGTCCCCGTCTGACGATGCAAGTGTGCTCCACTTGCTGATCTCGACGCACAGTGTACACCCTCGGCTAGCAACTAGTGCAGCAAAGATTGACTAAACTCATGTTCAGTTAACGGGTCAGTTGCCTGCTGATATACTCGTTTCGGTTTTAATAGATTATGCCGTCGACTTTCGACGTGACATTTGATCATTCGTCATCTTGAAAAATGTATATAAATATCATTTATTTTGTTGTGACGTGTCTTTTTTATATCAAAAAAGTTTCAAGTATAACTTATACTTCAGTATATCTACAATATTTTTTATTAAGACAAATAGTTAAGTACTATTTTGAAAATCAACGGTGCCATAAATTAAAAAAATGATGGTACTATATATCTTCTCAGTATAAAAGGTTGCTGTTAGTTATCAGACTGAGGTTTTTGATTATCTAGTAGGAGTGGTTTTGTAAGTGGCATTACGTAGGTTCTTACCTGTTAGTCTTCGGTCTGTATTTGTTTAGTTCCTAAGTAGTATTAATTATCTCACTCTTTCTGAATTATACAAGGGGCTAGTTTTTTTATTCTACTGACTAGGCAAATATATTCATCTCCTAGTTGGGCATTTGCATATGTTTATATGCTATAGATCAAGTGGCATTCATGCATTCCATCTGGTTCCCATAAATCCTTATTTTAGGGCCATTGCTTAAGTAGCTATTCAATGGTGGCATCAATTTTGTGAAGTACTAGGTGAAACCCCGCGCATTGCTGCGGAAATTTAGTATGATAACAATAAAAATAATAACGTATAAGATAGCTAGATAACATCAGATTAAGTAAATTAATGTGGTTTATGATAATTTAAATTCAAATAGTATGTAGAATGGTGATTCAAATGTAAAAAGTAAGGTGGTATGACTTTATGGAAGAAGAAAAGTAGGGAGATAGTTTGGACCGTAGATTAATCATCTAAAGGCTAAAAACAATTGATGTGATATGACTTAATTAGAGGAAAAAAGGGAAAAGATAATTTGGACCATAGATTAATCATTTAAGTACTAACTAAATGAGGATGAACTATATAAGTATATAATATAGGATGTCATAAAACATAATAAATATATACATTGAAATATTATATGAATTATGTTGGATGATAATTTAACATGTTTGTATTTGAAAAGCTCTTAAATTATAAAAACTATAAAGATATAGCATTTTTGCATGATGTTTAAATGTGATAATTGTTAGTGGATGATGATGTGGCATCTTGTTAATTAGTGGATGATGATGTGGCATCTTGTTAGTGGATAATGATGTAGCATCTTTGCATGTTAAGCTTAAAGAGTTAGTGGGGGATAATTTTATAGTAAGATAGAATAACGGTGAGCCACCTTTTCTGGTTTTCTTCTGGTTTAATGGCAAAGAGTTGAGTCCTCACCCATTACATGTTAGGCGTTTTTTTGGGAAAAAAACGAATACATATTACTATGTGATTCTTGTGCTTTGCTGCGAGAATTACTAAGTAATCTTTAATATATTTTTGTTGCTAACAATCGAGCTAGAAGTAAAAAAGAATATTAGTTATTAACAACAAATAAAACTGAATTACCAAACCATGTTTGGAGAGAAATAAATTTAGAAGACTTTATAGAAGATTGTAAATGAAATTTTAGGTTGTTGGCCAAATTTTACATTGCAAGAAGCAAAAGGTATAGGGAAATATTGATGAAAAGTCGGGTTTATTTGTACTTATTACGAAATAAACTAACTGATACCCTATGCTTTAATGCAGAATATATGGATGAATATATATTAAGTATTATAAAATTGATGAATAGATATGTTGAAATAAAATGAGGGGTGATGATTTGTTTGCATGTTGATTTATACAATTCAATAAATTGTGAGTGATGTTGCATGCTTGCATGAGTTTTGATATGTAATTATTGTTAGTGGATGATATAGTGACATATTGAATATTGAGTTTTAGATTTAGTGGACTACAACGACTATACAGAAGAATAGATTTACTAATATCTCTTTTGATTGTTCGAATCGACCTTGAAGATAAAGTTAGTTATTGCTAATCAACTAATGTTAATAGGAGGTAAATTAACTCTTTATGTATTTTATGTAGTATTGCATCTGTTACGATTCGACTCTTCTTCCTAGTTGTTGTTGGACTCATATATAACAGTATTTAGCATTAACTTGTACAAACAAGAGAAAATGGTGCATAAGGATAAAATAGCACTCCTCCCAATCCATCATGTTCAAACCAATGCCTATATCTCTTAGTTGAATAGGCACAACCATAGAAACAATATTGACAATGCAAAGTGTCCATGAGCGGGTTCCAAAACTAAATACTTTCACATTTTTCTCTTTCCTCATAATTGTTCAGCTTCTTGGATTTTTTTTTCCGAAGATATTTTTTCCACCGCGCATTAGTCGGTGCATGACGCACTGCTTGCTTTCTCCTCAGCATTTTCGGGGGTTTGTGTACGTGAGATGCCTCGTCGCGTAGCATGCTCTTTTGACAACAGACATGGCAAAGCTGATTACATCTAGCCATCGTGGCATTGTTGTCTCACCGAGTCTTCAAGACTCTGACCAAGCCATGCGATGAAGGCCAATTCGATGAATCCGAGGACACCATCCTGTGAAGCTGAGTAACCAAAGTGAATCGTGATCCTTGGGTTCTCTTTTTTCACTCTTCCAGGTGATCACCGTGACATGACGCTGATCACATGTCCACACCATCTGTCGAGTCTCTGGTGAGTTCTCCCAGATATATTAGTCCCGTGGCCAGTTTTCTAATATTTCAATTGTTGTTTTGTCCTTGATATGAATGAATTTTATACTTATGCATGACTAAAGACATGACTAAAGATAGATTATAAACTTCCATGTTTTTTACTAAATACGAGGAAGTTATGATTTTTATAGAATAACTTATGTTACTCTTCCATCCTAAAACAGTACAATGAATCTGGATAGAGGTTATGTTCAGATTTATTGTATTAAGATGGGTTTAATTCTATCCTAAGTTAGGATATTCTAGGATTGAAGTAGTATATGAGTAAACAAATTTTATACTTCCTCCCGTTCCATAATTCTTGATATTTTAAAGACCGTCTCATTATCCAAAACTTGGAGAATAAACCAGCAGTGACCGAGGGAAAAAAAAGGACACAACTACACCGAGAGTGCTAGCTGGATAGTGCTAAAGAGAGACACCCTTCTTTTTAAAAAAAGCTACCAGTACACTCAATATCTATGTATTTTTTTTCTTCTTAGAGAAGTTTCTCTTAAATTACTCATCCGATTTATAATCCGATTACACCGTTGTGTTTGTAACAATTAAATCTTTACAACAAGATCTCACATGATTATATTTTGATGAAAAATCATAAATTACTTTTATGATATGTCTAAATTACTTCTAGATTTCACTAAGTTACTTATTAGACATATAAAAGTATATTAGACATATAAAAGTAAATTCAGTAAAGGTTAAAAGTAATTTGCATATATTATAGAAGTAACTTATACAAAAAGAAAGTAATTTTAATTTAGAACTATATCTAGATTTATTAATATATATATATATATATATATATATATATATATATATATATATATATATATATATATATATATATATATATATATATATATATATATATATATATATATATATATATGAATGTGGACAATGCTAAAATGACTTACATTATGAAACGGGGGGAGTAACTCTCTGTAGTAGAAATAATTATATTGTGAGTGAGCTGAAATAAGAAAATATGTAGAGTAAATTCGCAAGTAAAGTGTACAGAAGATTTATAAAGTCCACAAAATATAGAATTAACTAAAAACAATAATAAAAATAATCAATTTAGAGCATTATGAATGTATAGAAGTAATTTAGTCAAATCTAAAAGTAATTTATATATATGATAAAAGTAACTTACGTATATAATAAAATTAATTTATAAATATAAATATTTTTTCATCGTAATATAATCATCTTGTTGTAAAGATTTAATTGTAACGAACGTAATGATGTAATCAGATTGTAAATCGGATAAGTAATTTGAGAGAAAATTCTACAAAAAGAAAAAAATAGACATGCATTGTGTGCACTAGTAACAACTGGACCTTTCTCACGTAGCTGTACTAGCAGTACAGGACCTTCTCTCACGTACTAGTAGCACTGTACCTGCTCTCACGAATGAGTGCGTCGCTCTTTAACACTAAATCGAGAGCACTCTCGATTTAGATTTTGCGAAAAAAAAGGGGGAAAAAACCATGCAGCGAGAAGCAATTGAGCTACCGGGCGGTCAGCCGGTCACCCTCTCTCTCTTAGGGTTGAAACTAGTTCGGATAGTTTCCGTCTGTCCGGACCATTTTTCGGATTCGGATAGTTTCGGTCGGAACTATCCGGAAATTCTCGGATTCGGAAACGAATTCGGATATTTTTTCTCGAAAACGAAAACGAATACAGTAAGGGTACTATCAGTCGGAATCGGAAAACGGTCGGAAACTATCCGGAATTTTTTTCGGATATCCGCAGATATTGACTAAATTTAGAAAAAACACGTATATATACATAACTTTTTCATACGGAATCAGATGAAGACAAACTTTATATCAAAATTGTAGAGCTCGATGAGATCTACAACTTTATTATTGACTATTTTATTATATGATGTCATTTAAGGGTCTAAATATTTATTATAATATATCATATTATTTTTTACAAAATCTCAGATCTACAATTCAAACGACATCTGATGGAGATGTGTTCCATAACAAAGTTGTAGAGCTCAACGGGATCTACCACTTTGTAGTTTATAACATTTGTATTTGAAAGCATTAAAAGTATAAAACAAACATTACAAGTTTCGAAGATGTGAAGTAAAATAAATAACATCTTCAATTTATACAATGGTAAGTAAGTTATACATCTAGTAAAAGGTCTTGGGAATAGAAAATAATAATCATATTTGCATATGGATCTTTGAGAGGAACAACCATGAAAATCGATTTTCACATACGGTTGTGGGATTGTCTACAAAATTGACGATATAAATGTTGGAGATGTTGAACTAAAATAATAAGCGATATATCTTCCTTGATCAAGAAACTCAATTTGAGAGGTTTTTTTATATACCGATAAATATTCGCTACCGTATTCGTTCTGTCTCGTATTCGCTCCGTATCTGTATTCGATAATATTCGATTTTATTTCCGTATCCGAGTTTTCAATTAAAAAAATATAAAAACGAATATAATAAAATTTCCGTCCTTTTCCGATCCGTTTTCCTCCCTACTCTCTCTCATGATATCTGTCTGTCGCACACGGACACGGGGGACACACGCTCGGCCGGCTCCTCTTCTCATCCTCCACCTCTGCCTTCCCTTCCTTCCCTTCCCTTCCGCCTCTACCTCCACCTCCACCTCACCTGCGCGCGCCTTCCCCCCATTGCCTCCGCCTCCGCCCCCTCAACCGGAGGAGCTCCCCCGGCCGCCGCTCCGTGGCCCGTGTCCCGTGGCCGCTCTCCTCCCCAGCCCTGGGTGGGTCGGCGTCGGCGGCGGGGGAACTAACCGGAGATCCACCCGGACCCGGAGGGAAGGGAGGGGGATCCCTTTGCCCTTTGGAGGTATCTCAGCTTGTTTTGGATTCCTCTTCTTTTTCCTCCAAGAGTCTAGTGCAAATCACTCCCCCCTCCCCGTTCTATCGCGGACGGATTTGTTTTGCTTTACTTTCTTGCTTGAGCTTGATGCGTGCTACTATATGTCCTTAGTAATCCTCCGATTAAATTCCATCTACTCATCATGTTTACGATGTTTCAAGCCACACGCACGACATATTGATTGGTTGATTGATGCTAGGATAGCCCCGTTAATTTTCGTGAGATTGTATTTTTGGACTTTCATGGATGACAGACGGTTAACCAAGCATGCCCGAACCATGGAACTTTGACTAATGCAGGGGGGGGGGGGGGGGGTGGGTTCAGGGGTGGTGGCGCGGAGGCCAGCGTTGTTGAGTGCGAGCGGAGCTCGGGGTGAGCTGAGATGGTGCTGGTGGTGAAGCAGTACCGCTGCACGCACTCCGCGAGCTGCCTCTGCCTCAAGGGGCACATCAGCGAGGACGCACTGTTCCTCGTCTTCCGCCACATGAACTGGAACCCGAGGATGATCGCGCTCTTCTCCTGCGTCTCCAAGTGGTTCGACGACATCGCCAAGCGCGTGCTGTGGAAGGAATTCTGCCACGCCAGGGCGCCCAGGATGATGCAGGACCTGCACTCCGGCGGCAGCCACATCGTCGACGGCAACTGGAAGGCGCTCGGGAAGCTCCTTATCCATTGCGCGGGGTGCACCAAGGGGGGCCTGTTTGGTAACATACACGTTCCTGGGCACTTTGTTTTCAGGACCCGCTTCTCAAGGACCTGCGGAAAGAGCATCTTGCCTCCGCAGTGCAGGACAGATGTGTTGTACGTCTCGGATCCTTGCGAGCACCTTGATCAGGGTGAGGAAGGTGATTTGGGGTTTTTCCGCGGCATCTTCAAGTCCTTTGCTTCTTCAAAGGTCAAGAAGATACTGATTGAGAAGCAAGCAAAGTTCCATCCAAAGGAGGTGTGTCCTTATTGTAAAGCCAAGCTATGGAACTTGCTGCAGGCAAATATGATACCCAGAAGTGCTTCCATAAGGTTGGATGCTTATGACGATTCTGTTGAGTATTATATATGCCTTAACGGACACATCCTTGGTTTATGCACTCTGATGCCTGTCTCTGATTCCGAGGATGCAAAGGAGTAGTTATCAAGACTTGAGTCAGGTACCTTTTTTTTTCTCCCTTTTGTACACATGTAGTCTACTGTTTACCTATGTAAAATAAAAGTTACTCCTACTGTGTATTTAACTTGTTCCTTTAGGATGTAATGATGTACATTCTTATAGAGTCACTAAGCGTTACTTGATTATGAAAACAGAGCAACGTCCTTTTCGAGAGCAACTGAAAACATTTTATGGAAACAGAAGACTTCCTTTTCGAGGAAATCTAAAAACACCAAATCCTAACTGTGTTCATGATGAAAATGTTGTACTTGGGACTAGACAACTAGGTGACTAGTATTCAATATCACCCATCCTTACCTTTACGAGACTAGTATTATTGTGCTGGTCAAGCTGTCCTTAGAAGGCAAATTGTACTGCAGTTTTCCTACAATTGTGCTCTTGCTTGTTAGAACCTGCCATTTATTGACAGGGATGTTTGGTAGCTATAACTAAAAGATGATTCAATAGTATGTACTTGTGGTTGGGTTTGATCCTAATTAATTTTTGAATTATGCAGAGGCTAAGTTTTGGTAGACAACCTTTTGTTCTTTGGACAATATGATGAAAGACTAAAAGTAGTAGACTGAACTATTCGCAGGAAAGGCTACGCCATATGGGTGCTAAGATGGTCAGGATCAAGATACTAATTTTGGATGAACTATTGGAATCACTACTGCTGTATAGTAGAAGACTGATAGTAGTAGATAATAAACATCTTTTGATCACCAAGATAAATAAGCTTGTTATGCTAAGTAGATAAATTGTCCAATTGTAATGAATTACATCGAATCGGCATTGAAGTGTTATTTAATCTGATTGTAGTGTTCAATTTATGGTGCATCAAATAGCTTAAAACTTTTCCATATTGTGAATTCATTAAGTTAAAGAATAGCTGGGCGCTTGAGCATACCTTGTGATGGTTGCTTACATGTGTATAGGCTGTTAGAATATACAACGTTTTGTTTTGTGAACACGCATGCTTCAAGATTTTAGATTATGTTCCCGTCAAGAACAAAGCCAAAAAGAAAAAAAAAAAGCATGTGACTGTAAAACTTATTTATAAACATGAGAAAATTGGCTGCATGCATTTATCTTTGTAGATCATACATGCATTTTTTTTGTAACTTTAATTTATCAAGCTTTATTGAAAATGAAATTTGAGAGGGGATGCCTGCCCTTATATATGTGTTAATTACTTAATTAATGAATTAACAAAATGGGGATTTCGAACTGCACCAGTCTAATTCAGGATGGGGACTTACGGCTTACATTATTTTTTTTTACTGTCCGACTAAAACACTTTAATTTCGTTCTTTTATGGCAATATGATGTTACATGGGAAATTCAACTTATATGTATACGTTTGATTTATCTCTTGGAAATGTTTGTTTGGGATATACTGCCTTTTATGTTAGCATCATGAGGTTCCACATACTAAGTTTGGTTACGCGCTAAACCGAAACGGACCAAACCTGATTTACATCTTTTATCTTTTACCATTTATTTACAAAGTAACTTGATATACAAGATAATGACACATAATACACAGACCGATTTAAAAGGTAGTCTTTTTTACAATATTCCTACAGGAGGATAAACTATAGCTTCCTTCTCGTATATATTTTGGCACTCACTATCAACTATAACATACCAATGATGTTATGCTAGGATATTACAGAAGTGGTTCATATGGTTCCTGCAGGTTTTTTTTTTTTTCCTTGTGAGATGATTGTCATAATTCTATCGTGTAAAAGCTTAAGCAGTTCCAAGAGAAACTTAATAGTAGATGAATTCTGTCTTGTGATAAATATAAGGAAAAAACTGAGTTTTTGTCCACAGAGAAATATCTCTATATATACATTTTTTATAAGAGAAGTTTATTCCACCTGTTCAGTTTGGCCTAGAATTCCTATATGGCATTGGGGACTGTCTACCCTTTTTTTATTGGAACAAATTCCCAACTTCCATGTTGAACTGATGTCCTGACAAAAAAAAAATTGGGGGGGGGGGGGGGGGGCTGTTCAGCTTGTAACCAAAATAAACCTTACCAAATTTTGGCAGGATTTCTTATGTATTTATCAAAGTTTGGCAAGAAACTAAATGGATGCACATATTTAGCAACTTTATCAAAAAATGGTATGGTTTGAAATTGCATTAATCTGAACAAGCCCTAAATAAAAGGACTAACAGGACAGTACCAAAAAACAAAGCCTTAAGCTTTTTTACTTGTGTTTTAGAGAACTGTACTGTTGTTCTTCTCAGTGTAATTTGATAGTTCCATGGCATTGTTATCGTTGGATGTTAGTGTTGGCAGGAAGCAAACGTTGCCGATTACAAATGCATTAACTCTGAAGAAAAAAATTATACTGTAGAGAATAGTCCAATGAACTGGATGCAGCGAAACTGTAAATAGTCCAAGGAACACTAGACATTCTCTTAGTTTTCATGTTTCTGTAGAATGAAAAGCTTATGTAATGTGTTTCTAATGTGTTCTGGTCTTTCTTGCTGCCAGGTGGCCTTATTCATGACTGGTCTGTGAATCTTGTACAATGTTGGATCTTGCTTTCTACTAAGAATCAGTAGCTCGATAAGAAAATGTTGTTTTTCTTGGTGCATGTACAATGTGGGATCTTTCTTTCAACTAATAGCCAGCAGCGTAACAAGAAACGTTGCCGTTGTATTATCTGCATTGTTCTTTGTACCAATAGAACATTAGAAGGCTCTATGTCACCACTTCCTTTTTTATGGGTACCTCATTACAGGTATCTTGTATTGTATCTACATGTTTTACATTATCTGACATGGCATGTAGCATTAAGGGACATTCGAGCTGTACAAATTTTGCTTGTGTGCAACACAGCTTCTCTGATAATTTTCACATCAATGTCGATACTCGATATCATGTTGCCCATAACCATGGTTGTGCATACTGTTCCACTGATGTAACCAGACTCGAGTTTCTATTACTTTTGACGAGCGTTCTTTCATCTGTTTGATGGTGTCACATTTTATTGATTTGCCAACTCTTTAAGATCAGAATCACTGAAGTTTCGTAGTTCCTTTTGTCGAATTATGGACAAACTATCGTTTTGTGGTTCCTTTTATAGCGATGAGCACAAAAGTCAGAGTTTATTTATCATGTTTATAGCTCGGAAGTAATTTCCAAAACCAAGTGAGATGAACTCCGGTTCTAAATATAAAGCAATCCGCTTTTAGAACGAATATAAATGTAATCTGAGCGGGCATTTTTCTTGGAAAATTTTGCTAAAAGACATCTAAAGTTTGTATAATTTATTGGTGAACATTGTAAAACCATATTATAGCTGGAGAACGAACAGAATAATTTGCCGCAAAACATTTTTGACCCAATTGGATAAAGAAATTAAAAAAAAACAAGAATACCCATTGCTGAAATGAAATTGGAGAAAGAAATTAAAAATACAAGAATAACCATAGCTGAAATGAAAATTTTGAAATTATGTTATTCCCAATTTTGCCATCACCCAAGTACATTGTTAGCCTATATTATATTTTATCTTAACTACAACATCAGGTTATACTCATGTAGCTTCAGTGGCACTTTTGATTTTCTTTTTTCAAAAAAGAATTTACCTCTCCAATTGGGTCAAGATGTCGAACAAATTATTAGTTTTCTTATTCGTCCAACCATAACACGTTTTTATAATAATCTACCAACAAATTATATAAATTGAGTCTCCTATTGCAACATTTGTCTTTCTCTGAGTCCAACCGACGAACACGGCTGACAAGACAAGAGGTTACGCAGCTACGACAAACCCGAAAGCTTATCCTTGCGCACAGGCGATGTGAAGACATTTCGCTGGAAATATTAGAGACAAAATAACATTTCTCAGCACAGACTTTGTGCTTATGTAATGTTGAACTAGCAAGGGAAATTGTGTCTGTATACTATGCTATCCACTCAAGTTTGCTAATCTTCTATCTACATTTTATTCCTCATCTGCTAAAAGTTCGGCCCATCAAACAGCCGGCAAAAATTTCTCGTCTTCAGCAGCAGCTGGTGCGGATTCTTCACTCATTTTGTGGAAAACGAGCTTTTGCTGAGGGAGCTGACCATTAGATGGCACGGTGACCTGGGTGTCTACCAGGATGCTGTCCTCGTCCTTGAAATCACCTCTCAGGATACCCTTCGCCAGCTCGTTCTCCACATACTGTTGAATCACTCGCTTCACTGGCCTGGCACCGTAATTCGGATCGTAACCAAGGCTTCCCAGGAATTCGACTGCTCCAGGCGACACTTCGAGTCTGATCTTGCGATCGGCAATTCTTTTTTGTACTCTTGCAAGCTGTATAACAGGAAAAGCAAAAGAAATTCAATCAAGATATGAAAAGGTACCATTGAGTTTGTACATTGTTGTATATACATAATTCACATAATAATCATCGGTGTCTTGCGAATGTGAAGTTGACCTCAGCAAAGTAAAGAAGCTTTACCTGTAATTTGACAATGCTGTTGATCTGTTCCCTCTCAAGTGGCTTGAAGACAATGTACTCATCAATCCGATTCATGAACTCCGGACGGAAAACAGATCTTGCAGCATCCATCACCCTCTTCTTTATATTCTCATAGGCTGAATCAGTTGACCCACCTTCTTCATCCATGTTTAGTATGAACTGTGAACCAACATTGGATGTCATGATAATGATACTGTTGGTGAAGCTCACTTTCCTGCCCTGCGAGTCAGTAACCCTTCCATCGTCCAATATTTGAAGGAAAACATTGAATACATCTCCATGGGCTTTCTCAATCTCATCAAACAAGATAACGGAATATGGCCTCCGACGAACAGCTTCCGTAAGCTGACCACCCTCTTCATACCCAACATAGCCTGGTGGTGCACCAATCAGTCTTGAGACAGAATGCTTCTCCATGTATTCACTCATGTCAATCCTAACAACAGCTTCCTCAGTGTTGAACATAAAAGCAGCAAGGGCTTTTGCTAGTTCCGTTTTGCCAACTCCTGTAGGGCCCATGAACATGAAACTGGCAATGGGGCGATTTGGATCGGACAAACCAGCCCTGGATCTCTGAATAGCCTCAGAAACTGCTTTGACTGCAGGATCCTGCCCAACAACACGCTTGTGCAGTTCTTCCTCTAGATACAGCAACTTCTCCCTATCAGATTGCTTTAGTTTAGATACTGGAATACCAGTCCACCTGCTCACTATTTCTGCAATATCATCTTGGGTGACCTCTTCTCTTAGCATGGATTTCCCAGAACTTTGATATTCATCTAGCTCTTTCTCTGTTGTTTGAAGCTGGCGCTGCAATGCGTTCAGACTGCCATACTTCAGTTCAGCAGCACGATTGAGATCATACTCACGTTCGGCCTGCTGGATCTCCACATTGACCCTATCAATCTGTTGCAACAGTTAAAAGCAAATGAGATAACTGACAAAAGCAATTATGCTGTTATATAATAATATAAGCTGCTAAATTGGGAGTTATATTTTACCTCTTCTTTAATAGATTGAATCTTAGTCATCACCGACTTCTCACGCTCCCACTGCTCAGTCAGGTCCTTCTGCTTTTCTTTCAATAGTGACAGTTCTGCTTCAATTCGAGATAGTCTGTCCCTTGATGCTTTGTCTGTATCGTTTGTTAGTGAGAGACGTTCCATTTCAAGCTTTATTACAGCACGATCAATCTCATCTAGAGCAGTTGGCTTGGAAGTTATCTCCATTTTCAATTTGGCAGCTGACTCATCAACCAAATCAATTGCTGTAAAGAAACACAGCTACTGGTTAGGAAGAGCCATAAAAGTTCTTGATAGAGATTATAAATAGTTATCCTTCATAATGCTTGATCATCTTATTAGCTTCTAGGGAAAACAGAAAATAACTGGAGGGGAGAAAAGGCACCTTTGTCTGGCAGAAATCGTCCACTAATGTAACGGTCTGAGAGAAGAGCTGCTGCCACAAGTGCACTGTCTGATATGCGTACCCCATGGTGCAATTCATATCTCTCCCGTAATCCACGGAGTATTGAGATTGTATCTTCAACTGAAGGTTGATCAACATAAACTTGTTGGAAGCGACGCTCCAATGCAGGATCCTTCTCAATATATTTGCGGTACTCGTCAAGGGTTGTGGCACCGATACAACGTAGCTCTCCCCTACCAAGCATCGGTTTTAGAAGATTACCAGCGTCCATGGCACCATTTGTTGCACCTGTAACAAGATGAATGCTTATAAATTTCTGAATAGAGTCAGGAAGCAACTGACATTCTTGAGTAGTAAATTCATAGAAAGAACAGACATGAAAGGGCTCCCAACAGCCAAACCTTGGTATTTTATGCAAATTTCAGTAAATTAGAACAGAATTAAAACCAAGCTGCTACTCAACTTCATGTCATTCAAAGTTGTGATGAAATGGATTTGACCATGGCCAAAGAAATTACTATGATTGCATTCCATCTCAGAGAAACCAATTGTTTATCGTGACAGAGAAAGGAAACAAAATGGATAGCTGTGCCAGCATATGTACGGGGTGCTCAAAATACATTTATGTAGTTCACTTTTCAAAACTTCTAGAAAATATTGTGTGAGAACAGCGATTGTGGGAGTAAATTTATGTAGTCCTATCATTCAGGTATATAAAACCTTTGGACAGATCTCATGGCTCATAGCCTATATGTACTCTTTTCTTCCATAAGCACTGATTTATTTATAAGTTTATACTAAAACTACAATTCCACAGAGAACGCAAGATTGAGTTGAATCTTAAAATTTCAAAAAAAAAAAAAATTGCCTCCAAGTTAGTGTAATGAGTGTTCTCTAGGTAGAACAAATGCCATATAAAGTGGCATTGGCAAATAGATCACCTTATGCCATATCAGGCAGTAATAAACTAAGCACAGCTAAACCACTTTGTGATGTACCGATCGCTGGTCTAATAACTGTATTCATTCTTTCAATAATGCATGTCATCTTCCAAAACTTCTAAATGATATTCAGATGAAATAATCCGTATACAGGAAAAATGTTCCAGTAAGTCAAACAAATAACTGAACATTCTACATCTAATTACCTGCTCCAACAACAGTGTGAATCTCATCAATGAAAAGAATGGTTTGTCCATCAGAATCTGTGACTTCCTTGAGTACAGCCTTCAGCCTATCCTCAAATTCCCCACGATATTTTGCCCCAGCAATCAAAGCACCCATGTCAAGTGCAATTAGCTGCTCAAAAGAAAATGAAAATTTAGGGGAAGCAAAATTAACATCGGGTCTTCATGATGCTCTTGTTCTTTTGAGCTTTTCAGAACATAGGAACTTCCCTACATTAGCTCTAAGCTGAGAATTCATAATTAAGGAACTAGTGCATCGAATACTATACATCCAAACAAAAACACAAGATTATATAGAGAGTACTAGGAAACTGTGATCATTGTATAGGCTATTCAACACAAAAGCTTCAGTAACCAGGGAAATTTACAGAATAAGCAATATAAAAACCAGTTATACTATAAAAACCAGTTATAGTAGCAGGCTATGATATAAATTATAAAAGTTTACAGGCGGAAGGTTATTCTACAAATAAACTGGAATAAACCATGGAAAATTACAGAATAACGATCACAGCAATATATAAAAAACCAGTTACGATAGAACTTTTTACGAGGCTATGATATAAAAACTTACAGGAGGAAATAAGGAATAAGCAATAACAAGATTACGTATATATTAAGCACATCAAAAGCATAGCATAAATACATGAATGAGTAAACTTACTCTGCGGTTTGTTAGAGCTTGCGGAACATCTCCTTGCACTATCCTCTGAGCAAGCCTAAGAAAAATTTAAAATCATGTTAGAGCTTGATAGACTGCAGGGTGAACTACTGTGTGAAATAGACTGTTTTAATACCCTTCAGCTATAGCAGTTTTCCCCACACCAGGTTCACCAATCAAAACTGGATTATTCTTTGTTCTCCGAGATAAAATTTGAATGCATCTACGAATTTCATCATCTCTTCCTATAACCGGGTCAAGTTTCCCCTGACGTGCCATGGCTGTGAGGTCCTTGCCATACTTGTCCAAAGCTTCATATTTTCCCTCAGGATCTGTGAAATCATTATTTCAGATGACATTGCATATGGAAAATCAGAAAAGAAAATATTGCACATTTATACTACCATGAAAAAGAGAATCATCCAACACTCAATGCCTACTATAAGCACCTGCATTCTTGGTAAGAACATCTCAACTCTTCACCTTTCTTTTCTGTTAATCTCTTCTATAAAAAAAAATACTGCAGTATTTGGTCCACATGCATGCTGTTGTAAAAATGATATGCTAGAGTGCAAAAAGGACCATTTAAAGGTTCCTTTAACCATACTGCTTACATAACGAATGGGTTACATATCAAACAGATCAAATTACCCATGAATTTTATGGCTTTATCTTGTAAGATATTCGTTAAGTATATTTTCTAAAAATTATCAGCACTTCCTTTCTTTTGTTCCAAACTGCATCTCTCTAATTAACAACTTCATGCATTATTACCTATACTCCTATACTACCCTTATTTACAAAACAAAAACACACAACCTCCTTACATGCTGAACAAATGCTGATTTACCAAATGAGCATTCAAATACTGCAGGTTGCTTACGGCTTTTTTTACATTAAAGAAACCTAATAGTATACTGAGTAAAAGAGCAATCCTTTATCCATTGTATTTGTGTGAAAGAAACATTTTGTCCCTTCAAATGCAAGCAGAGAATATAGAGTAAACTTCACAAAATTACACATACTTTGACCAAACTATCACAAAACTACAGATTTAAGACATTGTATCATAAAATTACAGATTTAGCAACAAATTTATCGCAAAACCACAGATTTAAGAGTAAGTACTATAAAACTACAAAGTTAATATTAAAGTTATTACAAAACTACGGATTTCAGAGTTTAAATCCTTAGCATTGTTTTTATGTAAAAGCTGCAAATGTTGTAGTTTTGTAATCAAATTGATGCTAAACCTATAGTTTTGTGATAATTTTCTTACTAAATTTGTAGTTTTGTGAAACTTCATATTATATCTGTAGTTCTTTGATATATTTGATGTTAAATCTGTAAATTTGTAATAAATTGAAGATGAGGATATGACCATCTAGGCATGCTTACAGAGCTATACAGCACATAACAAATCAATTTATGTCATTTGGATGCAATAGAATCCCCGTACCTTGATCAATCACATTTTGTTTCCCTCTTATTGATTCAATGGCAGTTTTCAAGGACTGTACGGTAATCTGGAAATCCTTGAACAGCTGTCTTCCAAATCGTTTATCCTCCGCAAAACCAAGGACCAGATGCTCAACCGAAACAAATGAATCACCATACTCTTTTTTAAAGTCTCGTGCTCTTTGTATCAGAGCTTCCAAGTCACGTCCCAACATGGAACCAGGATCTTCACCCAACACCTGAACCATTGAAAAGAGCATGAGATAACTGCCTTGAAAAAAATTGATCATAAAACAACTATTGTGTAGAGTACTGAAAGAATGTTAGGATATTCAATGTTTTCTAAAAAAATAATCATGGATGACTGTGTTTAGGACAAACTACCTTAGGCTGCCGCTGGATGAACTTCTCTGTGGCATCAAGAAGCCTTGTATTATCAACTCCAGCTTTAGAAAAGATTCGACGGGCGAGCCCATTCCTTTGCTCCAGCAATGATTTCATCAGATGTTCAGTCTCCACAATCTGGTGTTTACTCTCTTTCGCTACTTCAGGCGACGAAACAATCGATTGCCATGCCATCTCAGTGAACTCTTGTTGTGTAATCTATCAACCAAAAGGAATTATAATAAGATACAGAAAGGTAAATGGGATAGAATGGGAAACTCTACTGGGTGGTGCGCTTGATCTACCTAGAACAATGTGGGGTGTACAATAAGAATATGGTATTGTATATGGATCCAAGCTAACATATTTAATTGTCATCACTAATATTTCTCTAGCGTAAGGATGGATCAGCACCGACCCCCCCCCCCCCCCACCACCCAAAAAAAATAAAACAAAATGCAGACCAAAAGAGGATCTTACCCTCCCATTGCTGGCGGCGCACCTGACGGAGAGCGTCCGCGGCGGCCTCCTCCCCACCACGGGAGGAGGCACCCACCCATCTCGCCCTCCTCCTCCTCCTCTCGACAACCGAAGCGCCCTACACCGAGCCGACGACGACAAGGCCGCCCCCCTCCTAGCGCCCACGCCCCACGCCGCGGCGACGACCGGCGCCGGTGCCGCCGCCATGGCGGGCCGGAGCCCCGCGGCGAGCGGCGGCGCTGCGGCCATGGCAGGCTTGATCTAATATATAACAATAATGACAACAACAATATACCGTACTGAATCTGCGGACACGCAACAACAACAACCGGCGGCTACCTCAGAGTTCTCTTGAGATACTAGAAGTAGATTGTTCAGTTCTTCAGCGGCGGCGGCGGGAGATCGGAGATTGGGATTGGAGCGGAGGCGAGCGCGAGGATAGAACGGTGAGGTGGCGAGGCGGGGTGCGGGTATAAATAGGTGGCGGTGGGCGTCGCGGCGGCGGGGAGGAGAGGGAGCTTCTGGGAGGTTCAGGGGGGAACGAGGAGGGCGTGGATGGATGCAACGGAGGAAGATAGGGGGAGAAGAAGACAAGACACAGGGCTAGCTGCGTGTGTTGTGTGTGTACTTGTGCGCTTCGGGGACCTGCGCCGTTGGATCTCCGGGTGGACGACCGGATGTGAGCCTCTCTTTCTGCTGCTGCTGGTGGTCCCTGTTGGAAGGAGAGAGGGTCAAGATCTCTCTTGTTGTGTTCCTGGGGTCTGGAACTTTTTACATTTTTTTAGTCTTTGTGAATATTCATTAGAGTAAATTTTTACGACTATACCTCTCGAAAAACGTATATTACTAATGGATATCTTTTTTCTCGGCGCCGAGATTCAATGTCTCAACATCAATGGCACTGGCGTCAGCCGCCAACACTCTTACCCCACGTGATAGCTAAGTCACTTATGTGAAGGGATCAACACCAAATAGACTGATGCCGATAACTTGTTTATAAAATATTTTTCTTATAAATAGGTCCTCAGCGTCAATCTCTTTAGCAACAACCCCTGCTAGATAGGTGAGGATATCGTTGCCAAGATGTTGGACCTTGGCGTCAAGGTTACTGGCGCCAAAATAGATCCATTCATGAAATAAGTTTGTTTTCGATATTTGTAAAATAAGTTTTTTTAAAAAAAAGGTAAAACATGCAAGTTCCTGGTAGCAGCTTCCATGTTTCCTCAAAGACAGTTTTTTTATGTTTTTTACGTGGATGAAATAAAAATTACTTCTATTGATAACAAATTCTAATCTCTATTATTATAAAAATTAAAAATGTTTTTGTCGATATTTTGGTACATCATCCGTGTATAAGTCGGTTTTTAAGTTTGTTTGCTTTTAGAAATATATATACGTATTTGAGTCCGTTTTTAAGATGGTTCACTTTTGATAATATAGAATGAATCATATAAGAAATCTGTTTAAAAAAACTCGTATGCTAACTTGAGACAATCGGACTCCTAACTGCAGCTCATGATTTTCTAAAAATATATATATCCAAGCGAACTCCCATAGTAAATTTCATCTTAAGTAAACCATATAACAATAATAAGATTGAAATAGACTTCACCCGTTACAACGCACGAGCATCTTTTCTACTAAATACCATTGCACAAGAAGTTATGTTTTCTGCTTGCCACCACCATCATTTATCTATTGCCTTAGTCTGTTATCACCTCTTATAATTACCTCTAGAATTGATTAAGCACCGTGTATGCACTGTGTGAGCTCTTTAATTAGCTCATAGCTCGGGTTGCCAATTCGTGATTTGTGAATGACTGGATGTGAACAGATGGCCTATTGAGTAAAACATGAAGAGGAATTGAGATATTGTATCGCTCTTCTCAAATTGCATAGTCCTCATCAGATCCGGTCATTGTCTCGTTGATGAAGCTCATGTAACTCAAGAGGAACCACGGCCAATTCTAGTAGCTGATGAACCTTAAACTCAAAACCAAGATGCACCTTTTGTTTCTATTTATGATGTTAATTGTCTCAAAAGTGAACCAGGCTTAAGACTTCCTGTTGAAAGCTATCATGTCAATAAGCAAGATGATGTTTGGAGAGCATATATTCTCAAGGGCATGTGGTAACATTACTGACGTGAATTCTCACCAGTGGTGGACGCAAAAATAAGATACGAAGTTAAGAAATATATATTGAGATATTGATGAAATATAATACTAATCGAGGATATTTTTACAAATAAATAAGCTTCAAGTCCTTTTTTTTTACATCCATTTTCTTTTTGAAACTCGATCAAATGGAATATATACTACTATACATGCTATATGATGGGTATTTTGCAAGGTACAAGTGTAAACCATGTCCTATGGTATGTCCGTCCCTGGCTGTGAAGCATAGAATTGCTCTCTTTATCCTCATTACACATTTTCACTTCCAAATCCACAATAAAGGTCTAAGTGAATAAGTCAATCTACCCTTATAACGAATTTTATTCTCTTATGAGACCTTCATAATGACATTACCAACTGGTGCACCTTTCACAAACAAGTTATATTTCTCTTGAATTTTTGTTTTGTGCATTTGTAACAACACCCGTGCCTTGGATTTGTTCTAATTTTTCCAACCACCGTAAAAAAACTACTACTTCTATTGCTAAATATATAACATACCATACAAAACCCGATGTCCTTATATTCAGATAGTTGTACTTACGAAATCAAATAAAATTAAATTGGTATTGCCGTTGCTTAACATATACTACCTCCGTTCAAAAATGTTATAACTTTTGGCTATGAATCTGGACACACAGTTGTCTAGATTCATAGCTAAAAATATTTATATTTTGGGACGGAGGGAGTATATTTCAAGGTGGGAAGCAAGGACAGACCATAGGACAAGGGGGTACACTTGTACCTTGCAAAACACCCATCATATAGCATGTATAGTAATCCCTCCATTTTAGGTTATAAGATATTTTGACTTTAGTTAAAGTCAAACTACTTATTTAAACTAAGTTTATAGAAAAAATAATAACATTTTCAACCCAAGACAAATTTATTATAAAAATATATTCAATTATTGATTTAATGAAACTAATTTGATATTATAAATATTATTATATTTTTCTATAAACTTAGTTAAATTTGAAGCAGTTTGATTTTAACTAAAATAAAAACGTCTTATAACTTGAAACTATATTCCATTTGATTGAGTTAAAAAAGAAAATGAATATGTCAGAAAAAAAACTAGACTCGAAGCTTATTTATTTGTAGAAATATCCTTAATTAAGATTATATTTCATCAATATCTCAGTATATTTCTTAACTTGGTACCCATCTGAATATATCTGCGTCCACCACTCAACAGGTGAAGAGAGACTCTGCTGCACCTGTTTTTTGATTGTCGTCATTTGTTTGTGCTGGAGAACACTAATCCTGGGTTTCATCAAATGGTGGTACTTGCTAGGATTTTATTATGGAGAAAGGGTTTCATGGAAATTTTCTTTATAGTGGCTGGCACATTTGGAAACAAATAAATGCACCAATCTTTCAGAAGAAAATGCCAAGTGTTAGTGCTTGGTTTCATTCTTTTAAATTTGATATATTCTCCTGCGTACTTGTAGAGAGAAGGATCCATCGGTTGAACATCAACGGCAGTAGAAGGTTTCCAAGTTTCTCTATTACAAAATAACAATAATAATAATAATAATAATAATAATAATAATAATAATAATAATAATAATAGTAATAATAATAATAATTCTGTCACATATTTTTAGGCACTGATCCAGACCATCTGCACACGATCCAACAGCTCAAAGCGCGTGTAAATCCTCCGCAAGTACCAACCAAGCTCATGCACACAACACGATAAGTAAAAATACTATTCCCTCCATCCTAAAATATATAAGTATTTTTAGGCTTTAACACGGTCTACGAGATACTACTTTAACCAACAATATCTATAAAAATAAAATATTTTAAATAAAAAGAGTTACATATTATGATAGTTTGTTTAATGATAAATCTAGTAACATCAATTTTACATGATTGATCTTTTATTTTTTTTTGCTATTAATAGTCAAAGTTAAAAATGTTTGACTTGTCACTATGCTAAAAATGCTTATATTTTAGAACGGATGGAGTACTATTCTCGTTCTATAATTTATGCATTGCTGATGTGCCAAACGGGCCTTGCACACTACGGGGGTGTTTATATTTGTAAAATTTTGACGTGTCACATCAAATATTATATAGGGTATCGCATGGAGTGTTTGAGCACTAATAAAAAAACTAATTATAGAATCCGTAAGTAAACAGCGTGACGAATTTATTAAGCCTAATTAATCCATCATTAGCAAATGTTTACTGTAGTACCATATTATCAAATCATAGAACAATTAGGCTTAAAAGATTCATCTCGTAAATTAGTCGCAATCTGTGTAATTAGCTATTTAGCCTATATTTAATACTTCATGCAGGTGTTCAAATGTTCAATGGGACAGGGTGTAAAATTTTGGGGTGTGATCTAAACAGGCCCAACACTAGGATTCAGCTCCTACCAGACACTTTTTGCAACTTTACCCAAACTAGACTTTGAGCATTTTTCAGTTTTTCAAGACAAGAGCTGATACCGAACATAACAGATAATATCACCTAGTAAAAACCAGTAGTGCATTTTTCATGAACTACTCAACCAAAGCCTGCAGAATTTTCAGCTGAAATTACTTGATCCTACATTTGTTTTTGTAACTAGTATTATAATGCGCTGTCCCACGGAAAAGTAGTGGAAACAATATTACCACATAAGAATCAGAAGGCAATATATAGCTGATACTGCACATGATAATCTTGGTACTGATGGTACATTATCGCACAATAACAAAGTTTACCAGTATTGCCATCTGGAAATCACAACTGACTGAGTTCTGTCTTTATCGATGATGCCCTGTTTCAGAAAGTTCATCTGAAGCACTAACAGGCTTGCACCAAACACAATTGAGCAAAGGGTCAAACATATAAGAGACTCTAGAATGCAAGAGTTGGATGAGATGGAACGAATTTAGATTTTAGACCAATAACTTCAAGTCATGTACTCGATGCAACTCAGGATTTTGGGCAATGAGCCACCCATAATACAGTGAAAGAAAAATGAAAGGAGAAAGCGCCTCAGGCATCATACAACACTCTAGCAAGAGCCAAAAAAGGGGAGGAGTTCAATAGCTGACACTTCCTCGCTGTACTGCTACTATTCACAAAGCTGTCACATGATGGAACAACCACACCTGAAATCCTTTGGCTTCTTGGCTACTATTTTATCTGTTGACAGTTGATGAAAAATAAAATAATTAAAATAATAATTACAACACTGCATAACCTTGCAAAAGATAGAACACTTACTGGACTGTTTGTCTGAAGTAGGAGCACGAACTACGACATGCATTGTTGTCAATCCAGAGAAGTCACAAATTGGGCTTTTGCATTCTGAAAGGGTTTTGTTGTTCTCCAATATCTTCCCAGCATTAATAAGCTTGAGGTCATTTACAGTCCTTGGGCCCTTTTCCTTATCTGCTGGGGGTACAAAAAATAAGTCATAAGCAATATTCACTAAAAGCTAAGGCACATAGCTCATAATAGTTGGCAATATAAGAATCATCACTAATCTCGTATGGCATTTCACATGGTAAAAAAGAAAATATAACAATAAAAATATTTTTCGTCCTCATTGGCCAGCAATTTGTAGAATTTGCAAGTTTCACACGTTCACAACCAATGGTTATTTTGTAGCGTAAAATCCAGTGGTATATATCTTTATTTTCGTATATATGATAGCATGAAGTTATCCCATCTATAAGAGTAGACATTAATGTGTACGCAAATAGTTAGGCTAGCAGAATAGATCACCTCACCAAGTGACAAAGTAACTACAACAAATTATTGATATATTGACCATGTTCCAAAAATGACATTCACACTCCCCGAAACTACAAACAACCAAGTTTGACTACAATTGAGCAACTGAATGAGCCACATAGCAATAAATGTAAAAAAACTGGACAACTTTTGAGTTTGGAAAGTAGCCAATTCTGACTGATCTGCAGAGAAAATTAGCTAGTTTCTAGAAGATTCCAGCTTAATGGGTTCCAAATCAGTCATTTAAATTTTAATTGCTGCATAGCTTAGCACCTTCTGGATATTCAAGGGGGATATTATCTGTTAGTAGAAAGTAGAAGCTAGACAGCAACAGTTTTTTCTTTTTTTGTAGAGCAGGATAACCGCTCATAAAGGCTCTGTTCGGCTGCCATTATTTTCACTGTGGTGCAGCCAACAAGCACAGTGTGTTGTTTCTTCCGGCTGTGGCAGTGCAGCGGCGGTACAAAGCAGCCAAACAGGCCCAAAATGTACCCACGTTACATCTAAAAGTACCCCCTGTATACTCTCCATTGCGGGGCATTATAGATACTACCATTTGCTGCATATCTAGTGGAAGCCACAAACTATCCAGTCAAATATGTGATGGCATCCACATTCTTACAAGGTTATATTCAGTTATCTTACCATTATCTTGATTGCAGGATACATATCCCATATTTCACAATGATGCATCTCAAATTTCTGAATAAACAAATCATGATAAAATATAAACTACTAATATGTGAATACGACGTAAAGAAAATTACTTTCGGTGTCACCCTAGTAGTTCACTGCAATGTCTAAAGCTCAACTGCTCCCACAGAACTTCCAGCAAGTACTAGCCTAGGGAGACTCTTATGTCCCTGCCCCTTTATTACTTTTCCCACTTATTCCTAACTAAAATCAATTGGTAACAGTTGGTTCTTGACCAGCTAGATCTCAAGCCATCAAAAAGCAACCTCAAACACCTACTATTGCTGCATTTTGGAGCTGATTCAAAATGCATCCAACTGCCCACCTTGCACGTGTAGAGGTTGTCATCAATCAATTGATCAGTCACCATCCTTCTCCGAGGCTGTGTTATTGTGTCTTGTGTTTAATGCTGAGGTTCAGCTGTTATAGTATTTCATCAAAATGGTCTCTGTCTGCTATGAGAGGAATGGAGCCTGTGAGAGTGTGATTGCACTTTCAATATTGTTTTCTTTTTGCTGCCATGTCTCAACAAACTGCCCAATTTATGCTTAGTTTCCATACTTTGAAACCATAAAAATTGAGCTGATTAAACTTTCCTCCCAATTAGCAGCAGCATATCACCTTTCACCATGCCCAAGATTGTCAAGCATTTGTACCAATTTTGAAGCCCAGGATGAGAACAAATAATACTAACTTTGGAGCAAATGGTATGTAAGCAGTGACACTGAAATATGAATAGATAAAAAGGTGTGGGATTTTGGATCTTATAGCTTGGAACTTTGGTCTGTTAGACCTATAAACATGTCTTACTTCTTAATATTACCGCAAGCAGCTTAGCAGTCAAAACCAGGAATAATTATAACTCCACAAATGTGCAGCACTTTTATCAAGCAATTCTACTTTCCCAGCTGCTCCATTAGAAGGTCCCCTAAAAAGCGCTTACCCGGTTACACGGTATCAGTTCATGAAATTCATCTTCCCTACCTACTCTATAGTTCTAACTTGTACTACATCAGTTTTGTTCCTCCTAATCGTTCCGTATTTAACTTATATCTGTAGTACCGGCTTGTCAAATGAAATATATCTCTATGAAGCATTGATTTTGCCGCAAACAATCATTCATCAAATTGAACCTCAGTACAGAAAAAACAGCAGCTATAGCAACAAACCTATCCGACTCTGACTGTGACAGCAACCTGAACAAAGATTGAACTCCTATGACATAGTGGCCCAGTTGTTCGAGCCACCTGCTCCAATAATTGGCTCACCATCCTGCAGTATTGGCCCCCCTGATGGCGACCCTGCAGTGCTGTACATCTCAAGATTCCAAGCTAAATTGGTCGCAGAAAGAACCCGGGAGGGGGGCGAAAGCGACCGCCACATCGACGCCGATCACACGAACGCTGTGGCCACTACCACTCACCCGGCGCCATTGCCAAGAAACCAAAAAAAAAAGCTTTATCGAGTAGAAGAGAGAAAACCTTTAGGCCATTGAGCAACGATGGATTCCTTGAGCGTGGCGACGGTGGAGGCCGCCGGGTACCTCTTGGGCCCGATGTCGGTGCCGTCCGGCAGCCGGAACTTGATCTCGAACTGCTCCTGCACGCCGCCGGACATCTCCGAGCCCCCCCAACGCCAGCTGATGACAACAACAATAGAAAAAAAGCATCTGCTTCAAGAACAAGGGAATACTACTACTACTACTATAATAAATAAATAATTACCAAATTTCTGGGCAGAAAGCGAGGAATCCGGGGGGGACGGAGAAGGCGGGGGCTCAAATCTGGATGAGAAGGGATGGATCAAGAAACCAGGGAGGGTGGGGAGGAGGAAGGATCATAGGAGTGGAGGGGCATGGGGGAAGTAGTACTAGTAGCTAGGCCAAGTGCCCAAGGGGGAAGGAGGAAGACGAAGAGGAGGAGGAGGGAGATTTGGAGTGGGGAGAGGAGAGGGGGGAGGTGTGGGGGGGCTCAAAAACAAAAGGAAACGAGGCAGCCGCCGGCGGCATCTGCTGTGCGCGACAGGATGGAAAGAAGACAGCCACCACCACAGCCTCGTCGTCTCGTCTTCTTCTTTTTTTTTTTCTTGGCTTGCGAGCCAACACCACCGCGCACCGCGTTTGGAGTTGGAGTTGGACCGGCTGTCCACACAAAACGGTTGCGCTGGCTCGTGGGGAACCGGGGGATTGCGCTGCTTCGACGGCTCCGTTTAGACCAAGTTTAATAGGTTAGCCCACTACTAACTCCAAATCATCTATAGCCAATATAATAATTAATTTATATAATAGTTGTTTACTATATTATTAATACCTGGTCCTATCTGTCATACACACATTATGTCTTGGAGTCCGTGTTGCAACCGGCTACATATCTTTAGCCTGCTGCTCTTCTCTCTCTTCCTTTATCTCTTTAAAATATGTTTATAGTTGGCTATAGCCTGCTATTGTACCTGCTATTAGTTTCCAAAAAAATTTGGCAAAATTTGCTCTAGAACACCTAAAAATTATGTAATTGGTTGGGAGACACTGTAAAATCGCGTCGTTGCTGATGGACATCACAAATTTTAATTTTATGTAATTTGCTGTAGGACACCCGAGACAATATTTTATCATTTCTTATCAAAAAGAGGAGAGAGAAATTTCAAAAAGACAAAATTTCCCTTAGCCTATTTAATCCCCATTGTCAGCAGCCGCTTCCTAGCTTCGCTCGCCAACTGCCGCCGTCGAAGCCGCTGCAGCCAGCTCACTAATCGTCATCGAAGCTATCACTGCCACCCGCTTCCCAGCGCTGCCCGCCGTTGCCTCCATTACCGCAGCCGTCGGGCTCATCGACCATCATCGAAGCCGCCGCCGCCGCTCGCTGCTGCCTCCGCTGTCACCTCCGCCGCCGCCTCCACAACCAACGACGCTGCTACCTCCACAATCGGCGATGCAGCCACATCACCGCCGCACGGCGTGCCCGATCCGCCCTTAGACCCACTCATCCCTGCCACGACATTGCTGTTGGGCGTCGTCGTCAGGCTAAGCGCCGGGTGTGTGCAGGTGCTGAAGATCCCGCACGAGAAGAGTGCCCACGGCGACAGCTTGAGCCTCGCCACACTGTCAGTGGCAGCCGCCCAACGCCATCAGATCCAGCCTCCCGAAGTCAGCCTGGAGCCACCGCGCTCCTGGCGTGGTCGCGCCCACGGAGCTCGGTCGCTCTTGCCTGCGCGCTAACGCCGCCCAAGGCGCTGCACCGGTCCGCACCGTCGCCGGTGCTATCCCTCTCCCTCGGGCTCACTTGAAGAATTAGAAGAGAGCGAAAGAATGAGAGAGAGAAGAATAAGGAAGAATAAAGAAAAATAATTCAAAGGGTAGAACCCGTACTTACCAACAGTTTCTATCTCCTATTCCTCCAAAACTAATAAAATAATGCCGTGGGTGTCCAGGAGCTAATTACCAGTTTTTTACGATGCCCTATAGCAAATACGTATTTTTACGGTGTCCCCTAACTAATTACATGTTTTTTGGATGTCCTATATTTGCCAAATTTTTTTTTCAAAAACATCACATCGAATCTTTGGACAAATGCATGAAGCATTAAATATAGATTTTTTTTAAAAAAAACAATTGCATAGCTAGGGGGAAAATCGCGAGACGAATCTTTTGAGCCTAATTAGTCAATAATTAGACATAAGTGCTACAGTAACCCACATGTGGTAATGTAGAATTAATTAGGCTCAAAAGATTCGTCTCGTGGTTTCCAGGCGAGTTATGAAATTAGTTTTTTCATTCGTATCCAAAAACCTCTTTCGACATCCGGTCAAACATCCGAGGTGACACCCGGAGAATTTCTTTTCACAAACTAAATAGGCCTGGAACATTTTTAGAGCCGCGAACGGAAATTTTTTTTACGTGTCACATCAAATATACGAACACGTATTTGAAGTATTAAATATAGATTAATAACAAAACAAATTATAGATTTCGCCTGGAAACTCCGAGACGAATTTATTAATATTGTAGCAGCACATTGTCAAATTATAGCGTAATTAGGCTTAAAAGATTTGTCTCACAATTTACACGAACTCTGTGTAATTAGTTTTTTTCTATATTTAATACTCCATGCATGTGTCTAAACATTCGATGTGACAGGGTGAAAAAATTTTGTTTGAGAACTAAACAGGCCTTAGTACTCCCTCCGTTTCAGGTACATTTTGACTTTCATCAAAGTCAAATTGTTCCAAATTTAACTAAGCTAATATACAAATATATAATATTTATAATACTAAATTAGTTTCATCAAATCAATAATTAAATATGTTTTTACAATAAATTTATTTTGGGTTGAAAATATTACTATTTTTTCTATAAATTTGGTCAAACTTAAAACAGTTTAACTTTTAGCAAAGTTAAGATATCTTACGGAGGGTGTAGTATATAATTTTTTTTTCTGTCCGCGTTCGGCCTCGGTGTAATCCTTTTTCGGAATTGCTAGACAGTTTTTTTTAGAGAAATTTTCGATTTTTGCTGATGTCTATTTTTTTCATTACGACACGTACGAAGACACATCATGGTGAGGAGGTCGCCATACAAATATGCATGTAGGATGCCGGCATGAACCTAACCATCTTTGCATTTTAGCTAAGGTTAGTTTTTTTTTTCTTGGAGCTAGGCCTATTCCTTTTCGCCTCACGCGGCCTACTAGGCATTGTGGGCTTTATGAGTACAAAAATTCTAAAATTTTCATGCACAAAGTTTATATGTGTAAGTTTGTTTCTATAGTACATTTCACACATAAAGATCTTTTGTATAAAAACTATATGCTATGCATAAACATGTTTTTGGCTAATATGTTAGTCGCTGTCTCACTGATTTAAAACCAGGTCGTGCTCCTTTGCAACGGGACCTCGGCCCTGTTTGGTTCCATGTAGGCTAATTTGAGGCTAAAGTGAATTAGCCCCCCTCAAAACATTAGCCCTCCAAGGGGTGATAATGGGGCTAATTTTGTGTGGGGACCATCAAAAAGCAGCTCTCTCTCTCCCTCTCTCTCCTATCTTTCTACTCTCTCTCTTCACCTTTTAGCCTTAAATTAGCCCATGGATCCAAACATACCATCTTAGGCTAATGTTTAGCCTATCAATACATGACTAAACATTAGCTCTTAAAATTAGCTTTTGGCTAATCTTCCAAACAGGGCCCTCCTCTCTCACACCCGCAAATGTATCCCTAACATATTTAAAGAGATGGAGACGAGTGGCAATTTCATGGCTCACCTAGAAGCGTTTAAAAACGTATTTATGTGTGTAATAGTCGTACGCATCAGGACTCTATATGACTTAAAAAAATAATCTCAAATAAAATGTGGTATATTTTTACTATATTTGGATGTGGCATAATGGTTAAGAACCCTTTGTTTTCGTTCGGCATTATATTATCGCTGAAGTCAAATATTCGTATGTCCTACAAAGGGTTGTCGCTGATTCACTGTCAATAGATCGAAGTTTGTAAGATCTAAGAAAGGGTAGTGCTTGATGAAGGGAAAAGAGAATACAGTTTTGGTTTTAAATAAGTGTTATTGGCACATCCTTTTCTTTGCATGAAGGGGTTTAGCGTGTCCATGGTTCCATTCTTCAACTGGGTTGTTTTTAGCTTCTTTTTTTTTTGTCAGACACTAGTTTACATTGTAGGAGGCTGAAAGCCTGAAAGCTCCAATGTGTCTTAAAACTGCCATGTTTAATTGCAAACCACTATCTTGCTTGCATCATATAGGATCAAAACCACCGTGGATTGAGCTGGAGACCATATATTCGATTTTAAAATGTTGAGATTGAGAGTGATTTCTGTGTTGGATGTTACAGTTTAGGTTGTAGTCTCTTGATTCAGTCAAATATATAACGTTTTTCTTACACTAAGATAGTGTTTGAGTGAGCAAGAAAGGGTGAGAAAGTTTTTCGTTTTCCAAGCGCACGCTTCCCGAATTGCCAAATATATAGTGTGTTTCCTTAAAAGAAAATTATATATGAAAGTTACTTTAAACAATTATATTAATCCATTTTTCAAGTTTGGAACAATTAATACTCAATTTTATCATGCGCTAACGGTTCATCTCGTTTTGCATATCTTCTGAACCTTATCCTCTCCCCTCATGTCATGTATTATACTCCCTCCGTACTCGTAAAGGAAGTCGTTTAGGATAATGTTTAAGTCAAATCTTGAGAATATAGATTATGAATAACTCTCAAGTTGTTGAGTTTGAAAATATAAAAATTATAGGGGCAATTGCAAATTTACCACTATTTTGAATCGTTATTGCAAGACTGTCACTAGAAAATTGCAAGACTGCACTAGAACTATCATTTAAGTGGCATCCTTACAAAATTGAAAAAACCGGTGGCAAATTTGTAAATGCCCCAAAATTATATGAATAGATTTGTCTTGAAAAATACTTTCATAAAAGTATACATATATCACTTTTTAATAAATATTTTTATAGAAATAAGAAGTCAAAGTTATGTTTTAGAGACCGTGTCACTCTCCAAAACGACTTGAGTAAGGAGGGAGTATTTCTCAAAAAATTATATATTGTTGACTAAAGAGGGAGTAGTTCTGAACAAGACATCACTTTGGGAGCTAAACTGAACTTAGAAAATAAAAACTAGGGACACACACAAATAAACCTTGTGCTTGAGCAGCCGTAGTAGTGACGCTGCACCCGCATCCGCATGCACCAGTCATGGCGATATCAACATTCTACTGCCTTCTCCTCCTCTTCCATTTCTTCGCCTTCCTCTCCTCGATCAGAACCGCCGGCGATGTGACGGCGATCGCCTTCGGCAGCGAAGAAGAAGAAGAACACGCCGTGGCGATCACTGCGAGCGGCCCGTCGTCACCGTCGACACCGCTGCCGGTCGCGATGGGCGGCGCCATGGCCGGCTTCGGGTTCTTGTTCCCCAATCTCCGGCTTCTCCGCGGCTTCCCGGCGGTGCAAGAGTTGCACGCGAACAAGGGCAGCGGCGGCGGCGGTGTGGCGGTCTGGGGCTCGAGCATCCCTTGGTGGGAGTGGGACAACCCCGCCGCGCCTTCCGCGCTCCGAGCCGCGCTCTGCCGCCTTTACGCCGAGGCGTACTGCGGGTCGTTCTGCAGCAGGAGGATTCATGGAGCCGACGCGGTGGAGGAGGAGAAGGAGAAGAAGAAGAAGCTTCGCGTGCTGCGCTACGACGCCGACGCGGCCGTGGGCGGCGACGACGACGACGAGCTGCAGCAGTGCAGGCTGAGGTGCGTTGCCGTTGTCGATCTCCCCTGCCACGCTCTAGGTAGAGGCGGCGTCCACACTGCCTACTATTCAGGTATCAACTCTTGATTTGTGTTTCTTTAGATTATCAACTCTTGATTTGTTGATTGTACAGTAATTTGTCCCTGCTATCTTTTCTTTTAGATAATGGGTAGAATTTGGATTTTTTTTTAAAGAAGCTACTACCACTTATTATAGACTTGTTGGTTCAATTAAGTGCAATAATTAAACCATGACATTCTAATGAAGTTCAAAGTTCGCCAAAATTTTACATGCATGTTGACTCCAGTTCCAGCATTTTTGTTTCACAATTCACAAACCTCTGTGCCCAAAACCAAAGCTAATATATATTAACTTAAAAAGTATATGCAAATACGACTTAGTTAGGGATTTATAAAAAATAATATAAGTTCTACTAAGCCATAAAACTCAACATAAAAGAGGTATTTATACTTATTGTGGGTTGTACCCGTCTAAGGTATTTGTAGAGTGTAAGAATCGTTGATGCTAGGGTATACGTAAGATTGAGATAGATAGACGAGACGAGAGACGGATATTTTTATATAGGTAATAACCCTACTCCTGTTAGCCGAAGCTAATGTTGCATTTATATATCAATATAGCACGAGTACAATATTTGAGATAATCTAATCTAGTTTCTGTTATGCTAGAGGCATAGAGCTCTTACATGTGGTCGATGGCTGATATAGTTTGCTTCCTCGAATATGAACTTGGTTAGATTGAAGGTCGCCTTAGATCCCTCTTTGTTGGCCTATGTTTCTCCACATTGGGTTTGTCTTGACTTGCACCGGTGTATGTTGGCTTGTCTTGGATGTTTAGACCTGTTTTGGCATCCTCTCTCTCCTCCAGAGGGATCTTGTATTTTATAACCTCAGGTGTTCCACCCTCGACAGTTACACACTCAGGTGGTCGGGATATTCACCCTCGACAGTTCTATTGTCCAAGTAAAGCTAGGGAACCAAGCATGGATATGATCCGAGCAGTTCCTGTTGTGTTCAAGTAGGACTTTGTTTCTTTTTCTTTATCCGGAACACCTTCCATGTATGAGACTTGCTTCCGTATAAGATTTTATATATAGTGGGTTCCGTCGGGGCTAACAGAAAAGTATTAGGTATGTATTATCCATAACACTATATTGTCAATACTAAATATGTTTTAGTCAATATACACCAATAATCAAACTTTGGTTTTAACAAAACACAAAATATAAACAACACTCCAAAGATATTTAGCAAAATGGCAATCAAATAAAAGATGATTGGTAGTTTCATCATACGTATAAAAGCAACAATTTTTTACTACCATCCTAATACCGTTTTGCTAAATTACCCTTGTTCAGACTACCCTTTTAACATATATCACATAAAGATTGTTGTATCGACTTTGGCCTGCAATGCCGGCATTTGCCACATAGAAGATGATGTTGGTTTCCTAAAGATACTTCCACGGTATTATAATTTATGAGATTAGTTTTCCTGGCCTGGTGATATTTTTAATTAGTATCCTAACTACCATGTAGCAAGAGTGGTCAATAAGCAACCAATCATGCATGATAAATATATCATCATTTCGAAATAATTCAGTTTTGATAAAAGTCACCAATTTTTGATCAACAGTATTTATTTAGCATCAAAGTTGTATGCATTTACCGTTATTGCTTATGTAAACATAGTAGCTAAATAATCCCAACGTGTTACCTTTACTAGTATCTTACATTTAAACTTATTTTGCTTTGATCTTGCATAAAAAATAGTTATACTTTATCCTCGGTCACCATATGAAGGCTGTGGCCTGTGGGTGTGTAACTTGAGGCAGCAATATAGCAATGTGCACGCTTTGTTAATTCGTGTGTACTTTTCTTGCACATCTTGTCTAATGTTATGTGTACCTGTCGTGGTATCAGTGATTTTTGACAGGTTGCGATGGCTGGTTATGAATCCATTATCACTACAACCATTATTGGTACTGCTTATTGCGACAACTTGGATCGTCGATTATTTTCTTCTGAAAAATAGGATGGACAATGAAAGGGGAACTGAAATCAGTAAGTTCACTTTTTTCTAAAAGTTAAAAAAACGGTACATAACATTTTGTAAATACAAAAATATACTTGTAAAATTTCATACTTAAGGTTAATAGACAAGGAATTAATGAGGTTGTTTGACCCCCTAACGAAACCTATTTTTAGGGGTGGCTAAAATGGGTTTGCAGAGTTGACAAAAGGCCTATAGAAATGTTGTTTCCAGTGGCGTTTGTCTTGCTAGTGAAAGGAATTTTCACGTTTTGATTTTTTCAGACAGGCCGAAAAAAATATTTCCAATTATTGTATGATGTGATTTCATACAAAATATACATGTGCCAATCAATCAATCAACTAATCTCAAGCCGACAGGTTTGCTGGGTTTCGATTGGACCACGTAGCGCTGTTAAATATTGAGATAAATCAAGCATTTACTAATGTGAAAAAAAGAGAGAAAAACTCACTTCTCCAGGACCAGAAACAGAGAGAGAGAAGGTTAACATATGAGAAATATAGAACCTTCTCAAATCTAAACTACAATGGAGAAAGCCAGAGCCTTCAAAAATATAAGGGCATGTTCACTTTGATCTAATTTTCAATCTTACCAAATTTTAGTAAAATTATCAAAAAATGGCTACATTTAGTTTGCTGCTAAATTTTGGTAACTATATAAGGAATCCTGCCAAAATTTTAGCAAGTTGCCAAAATTATACCAAAATTTTGGCAACTTGTCAAAATTGGTAAGGTTTTTTTTGGCATCAAAGTGAACAGGCCTTAAACTACTGTCTTAATCTCCTTCGGCAAAAATTCACACAGCAAATTTATCAAAAAAGAAAAAAATCACAGGGCAACTTAAAAGGAAGGGGAAAATGATGGTAAACACGTAAGGGGCCATATAGCGGTACGCCAACAGTCGTGCTGCCTTTCTAGTATTCCCTCCGTCCCAAACTACAGGGCACCACTTTTTTTTAAAGAAAATCACACTCGATAGCTTTTGATTAATAATCATATTAACTATATCTATAGCTATATCTATACTAAGTATTATTCATGCTATATCACTATATTCATATTTTAAAGTAATTTGATAATCATACTAACTATATCTATACTAAATATTATGCATGCTATATCACTATATTCATATTTTAAAGTAATTTGATGTGATGCTAATTTTATATTTATTGGGATCATCGAATGAAATAAAATACTGGTTAAAGTATGTTATTGAAAACCATGTAAAAAAAATATAGGCCTTATAATCTGGGACAGAGGGAGTAGTATATAGGATTTGAAGCCAGCACCTCCCTATCCACACATAGCCTGCGTACTATCTTACCTCAAAGGAGTCTCTTTTATTAGCACATACTATTATTCTTTTGACTTCTCTCGTTGAAAATTTGTAACTCTTTTACTTAAATTACCGTCAGGGCCTTTCCTGATAGTTTCCTTTTATAAATAAGAAAGAAAATGAGAATTATTTATAAATGGGAAATTTTGCTACAGGACGGACACCGTGACTTCGTGGTTTTAGCTATAGGACACCACACGAAGTAACTTTTGGGGGGAAAACACTTCCAAAAGTTAGATATTTGCTGGTGGATATCGCATACATAAAAGTAATAATTTTTGGTTGAAGAGGAGAGAGAAATCACGTGGAATGTTAGAAATGCCCTTGGGCCTACATGTCAGCGCTCCTTTCTCTCTTCTCTCTCTATCCGCTCCTTCACTTCTCTCTTTAATATCTTCTATCTCTATCCCACATATCAGCGACGACGATGGGCAGGCGAGGTCCGGCGGCGGCGGTGGCGGCAGTGGGAGGGTGAGGGCGGATCGGCCGAAGGCGAGGGTAGAGTGAACACGACCAGCGGCGCACGGAGGAGCGCTGGCGCCAGCCAGCGGCACGACCGAATAGCAGCGCCGGCCGGACAGCAGGTGAGGTTTGGTGGTGGCAGCTGCGTGTGCAGAAGCGGCGGCGCGGCCAGACGACGACGGCTGCAGCGCGCGGAGTAAGGAGGGAGGAGCGCCGTCGGCGGTCGGCACCACTGTCCAGGTGTGCCGCTGGCCGGAGCCGTCGCCCTCCCGTCGCTGCGGTCACTCTGCTCTTGCTCTCGCCCTCCCGCCGCCGGCGGCCGCCAGACCTCGCCTGCCCGCGCATCGTCGCTGACATGTGGGATAGAGAGAGAGGAGATTAGAGAGAGAAGTGAAGGAGGGGATAGAGAGAGAAGAGAGATAGGAGAGCTGACATGTGGGCCCAAGGGCATTTATGACATTTCATGCGATTTCTCTCTCATCTTCAACCAAGAATTATACATTAATGCGTGCGGTGTCCACCAGCAAATATCTAACTTTTGGGAATGTTTTCCCCCAAAAGTCACTTCGTGCGGTGTCCTACAGCTAAAACCGCGAAGTCACGGTGTCCTGTAGCAAAATTTTCCTTTATAAATTTACAAAGACCATACAACTAGATTTATATGTAGTATGTATCCAATCAAGAACTATCTGGTTTAGAACACTTCCATTCTACATGTAGCTAGAAGAACATCGTCTTTGAAATCTTTCTACCATCTCTGAACACTAGGAGCCACATTCTGAAAAAAAAATGGTGCATTCTTATGTTTCCACAAATGACAGCAAGGTATAAGACGTTTCTACTCCGTACAAACCAGAGTTCAGCCATTAAAACAAAAGGAGTTTGTTACACATGTTTGAAAGATCAATCAATTTTTTGGACTATGGCTGTATTTAGTTCAGCGTAAAGTTTGGATTTTGGTTGAAATTGGAGATGATGTGACTGAAAAGTTGTGTGTGTATGATAGATTGATGTGATGGAAAAGGAAAGTTTGGATCCAAACTTTGGATCTAAACACAGCCATATGCATCTTCTATCAACCTCCATCCATTCACACATGCATCTCTCTTCTCAACTGCACATGCTTACCATCTCCGCGGCCCTGCCCCACCTGCCCCGTTCCGTTTCATAGCCCTTGTGCTACCTAGTTTTGTTGTTGAATCCTAGCTAATTTTCCCTGACCCTTCTGCCGACCCATGGTTTGGATACACTCATACACATACTCACCCCACCCTAGACCCAAATATATTCTCATCATCATCATCGCCTTGGCACATCTTCACAGGAGACGAGGTTGCCTCTGTCTCTCGAGCACAACCACAACCACCAAGCACTGATGCACATCAATTTGTGCTCCAGT